>NW_010266341.1:143516-151063 GCF_000690775.1 Eurypyga helias
TTGGTGGGGGTGTCCCCCTGCCTATGGCAGGGGGGTTGGACCTGGATGATCTTTCAGGTCCGTTCCAGCCCAAACCATTCTATCATTCTATGTGCCAGAAGAGTTTAGCAAGAAGGTTTACTGTTTTTTATCAGGGGACAGCTAAGAAGTAGCTAGTAACCTTACTCCTCTATAGCACATATATGTCCCAGGTTCATCCTAGATTAATGTAGAGATCATAGCTATCCTCCTCCAGTGTCAAGAGTCTATAGGATATACCAAGTCCATCTCCAGATCTCTCTAGATTGCCTGAACAGGGATAGCATACAGGCTGTCAAGAAATAACCAAACAAGACTATTTCACTGAGTGTTAATCTGTAAGCCCTAGTGAACTCTGTGTTGTAGTGTTTTGGGTAGAATACCTTATGTTCACTTTTGTTTTCAGTGCTCTATCTGGGGACCAGGAGTTGTTCCAATCCCAGGGAGGATGCCTAAAATCTCAGCCCGAAAGTTCAGTCTGACTCAAATTCCAGTAATAATTACTCTCTGCTGTAGCAAAGTTGATTTGGGGAAAGTTTGGTTAATGTGAAAATGTAACATAGTTAGCAGTTTCAGTTTGAAGGGCACAGGGGAGACTTACAAATACTCTGCAGAGCTGGAAGGAATAGAGGCAGGCAATTGCACACCATCTTGGATACATGCTTTCAGTACCAAAACTGAGCAGCGTTTTTATGGTTTCACATCACCTCCAACCTGTGAATTAGCTGGGGCTCTATCAAGTAAGACACCTTTGTGATGCAACCACAGCTCTAAGAGTTAATTCTAAAAAGATACTTGCTGTTATATAATAATACTATCTATAGAAAAGTTGACCTTCCCAGGAAATTGATTTCACTCGAGCTGAGATTTCACTCCAGATGTTGTGTGTTATAGTAAACCTGCAATTTAATATGGCTGATGTTTTTATTTTTCCCACAACATGTGTAGATGTGGTAACTAGAGTAAATTTACCAGGAGAAATAATGTGTCCACAGCATCCTCCCTATCTCTTCTGATTCACACTGCATCTTGCACAGTGTCCAATTCAGGCTCCATGGGAACAGTACAATGCTGGGAACTCCTCCACACTCCCGTGACCTCATGCAGCTGCTGGCTGTCCTGTGCTAATGCTACCCTTAGGGTGCCTGTTAACCCAGTAAAGCACCTTATTTTCAGTTTAAACTTCGTGAAAGATGGAAGGGATTAGTGAAATTATCGATGATCTTCAATCTTAGATAAAGGTAACTGAATTCAGAGGCTTCCTTTAAAGTGACCATGTATTCATCTGCCAGTAAACTGGTAACTCTGTCCTGGCTTAACCTGGGAGCATTGTAACCAAATTAAAGGATGGCTTTATATACATGGAAAGTACAGACTTTGGGATTTGATCCCACTTGTGCCTTCCTTCTAAAGCTATCTCCCTATCCCCAGTTCTCTGCTTCTGCTGATACCACCACGAAATGTCCCAGCATTCATCACGGTAAAGCCGCCCTTTACTACCATCTCCTCTGAAGATTTGCTAATTATTTTTCCTATTTGCTACTAAGTTCATTCTTCTCCTTTCTCATCATTAACATGTTCACATTTGTCTTGACTATGGAAACCATTGATCTCTCTTCTGCTGCTCAAAGTCCGCAGCAGAGTATCAGGAGGCCAGTTAGTGGTAGAATAAGGAAGGGCCAAACAGTTGTTTGCTGTCTTAACAGAGCCAGGGTGTCTATTTATACTATGAAAAGCAAATGAAAACATAGCACAGAAATTCCAAGAGATTTGACAGCCTAAAGAAAGGCCTAAGCTACTGATCCTACTTACCTGTCCAACTGGATGCATCTTTCCAGGTCTTTTGTCTGTGTGGCCTGCACATCTTATTTTAGTGCAGTAGTTACCGTTTCTTCACAACCTGCATTTCAGTTACCCGAGAGATGGAAGAACTTGATTTATAACAACTTCAGATTCCTCTCCTTTCCTAATGTGCTTCACTAAAAACTGATGATCAAAACTTTCCTCTTTCCTCTCTTATTACCAAGCTCATTAAGTCCAGGGTGGCAACTAGCTGACCTTCCACAAAAGAACCCAGCCTTGTGCCCAGTGCTTTTCTGCCAGAAAAGGAGAAAAAATGTCCTACCATCTCCTTTAGGGCTTTATTCCCTCCCCACCAGCAGTCGTGCCATGTTGCTACTGTAATCCCAAATGGAAAGAGAACTGTGACTGGCTGGGCATGTTGATGATTGGAAAAGATAAGTTGCATTGTAAACAGTGTGTTAACTGACGGAATAGTATATGGAATAACACAGTAAATTCTTCAGTGCTTCACATCCTTTAGTTGAGATTGGACATCTGCCTAAAAACTCAGCTAAGTTTAATTGCACATAACTGGCTTTGACAAGGTTCACTTACTCAGCAGGCATAACTGTGCTTTGCAGGAATTAACTTCTGCACTACAGAAAATTCCTGGCGAAACTTCTGCGGCCTTCTTTTGTCCAAAGAAGGTCAAACTCAATTAATGTATTGGTATCTTTTAGCCTTCAGATCTTCATGGCATACAAAGATGCTGTAAAGTGTAAGTAAAGGCCTTTGTGGAACTAATGTCCCACCGATGATCACTAGATCTGATCCACGAGTTGCATTGGGCCAACAACACTATGTATACATCCTGAACCCATGGAATATTGCAAGCGCGCAGATGTCTGCTCAGTGTCCTCTCAAGCATCCCAGCACCATTCTGGCTCTGCCCATGGAATATCTCACCGTAAACCTGAGCATGTTTTGGCCCACCATGCTCAGTATAGAGAACCACAGGCTCTAGAATTCAGAATCATGTATAAACAAGGATACTGTTAAGATTAAATCAAATAACCCTTTCCTGTAACAAGAATAGAACTAAAAAGGAATTCATTATGGTGGGAAGAGGCATTTAATGAGTATTTCTATGAAAGAAATTGTGTTTGGCAATAGATAAGTGTGAAAAGAGCCTCTAATTAAAAACAAACTAATCATGTAAAGTAAGTTCCTTGTTTTACCACTCAGAACTTCACTTCCACAGCCGTGTCTGGAGGAATTATACGCACCTAGAGGCACAGCACAGTGGCTAGTGGATCTTATCTAGCAAAAAGTGACCAAATCTTCACAGTTGCTTTGTTTCAGTTACCAGCAGAGAACAAAAAAAACCCCAAAACTCTCTGTTAGCAAAGACAAACCTTTGTGCTCAGGAGGCCAGGCAGCAGTGATTCACAGGAGGAGACAGAACTCTTATAAGTGATGACTGGATTTAGCATTCTTTTACATGGCTGGGAGCTACAAAAAACATACCTGTAACTGAGATTAGCATGACAACAGAAAGGTGACCCTACTTTGCCTTGTTGACATTATCAGGAGGAGCGGAATGAAGGAAGCTGATCAAATGTGGCACGTGCTAGCGATTTGCTTTCTTCTGTCTCATATTCCATCCTCACAATATCTGCTCTTTCCATAGCTGATGTCTGTGGGGTGGTTGCTCTGCTACGCACAAGCACCATCTCTATCGTTCTCGTCTTCAGTAACCGCATCCAACGCGTATCACTGAGATCCAAGACTTTCGGCGTGGGGCTAACTCGCCCATCTGTCAGCGAGGAGTTTGTATTCTGACTCTTTGGCCTCTGATGCCCTTGAGCAGTGGTTACAGTTTGGAACAGGGGGGAGAAGTTGGGCTTTTCTTCAGGTGCCCGGCTGGCCTGTGTTTGTTACTCCGTGGTGACACAAACAGCACGTTGGACCCAGGAGCACCAAACGTGGCTGCTCTGCTGGGAAACAGCTGTGGAGGAAAATGTCAGACCTGGGGACAGGATCAGGGTACTGCGCAGAAGGGTGACAACAGACAGGTCAGTGGCAGTGAAGAGGTTTGAGCAGAACTCCTTTGCAACTGGGAGAAACCCGCTGCACATGCAGCTGTTAGCTCACAGTCCGACCGCACAGAAAGCAATGTAGAGTCCAAATTCGGTTGCTGTTACACAACCTTTGTCTCAAAGCTGGAATTAATGAATAAATGCATTGCTCGCACAGCTGTTGGCACCATGAATGGAGGAGTGGAAGGAGAGATGGGCTGAATGACAGCCCAGCACAACAGAAAAGGCTGATGCGGGAGCTGAAGAAGGTTCAGGAGGTGGGTAGGCTGTTCAATAGGGGACTAAGTACAAGCTGGGTGAAGAGTATTGATGGCTAGATCCGGTCAGCGTGCCCTAGGGGACACTTTTTTCTTGACTGTTGAAAATAGCATCAGTGCTGACTGCAGCTGAAGCCTCACTTCTTGTAAATGACTTCAATCATAACAGAATTAGTGTGACCACAGCTTCACAGTGGGTAAGGTTATGCTTGTCATTCAAGAGGCCCCTACTGAGCATTCAGTAACTCTTCACGGTTCTCTGAACTCTTCCAGGTTCTCTGAACACCTACAGTTCTATTCATTAGCTCTATAAGTTAGCAAGTGTTTTACAGCTGCAGTAGGGTATGTAAATTTACCTACGCTGAAAGCAAATGTGTGTTACAGTCTTTAAAAAGCGAGGAAGCCTCAGTCTTGCTGTCTGCACAGTGACAGGAGCGTTGCACTGGAGCAGGGCTGGGGTGGTGTCCCAGCAGGACCCCGCTGCTCTCCATGGGACACAGATCCCCAAGGTCCTCGCGGGGGACACAGCCAGGCTGCAAACGGTACTATTTTAAGGCTGTCCCTTCCCCACTAAGTAAAATATTGCAGTCTTTTCAGAAATTGTGGCTTTGCTCTGCTCCTGAGCATGGCTCAAATTCTTCCATAGTCCTTTACCAGACCGACTGTTTACTTCACTTTTCAGACACAGCCAGGAGTGGAAAGGTCAGAGGAAAGAGCTGGGCAAGAGCCGGCGTGGGGGTGGGGGAAGGGGGACAGGACTGGAAACACGACTCTTTATGTACTATTTATCAGGGAGGATTAAAATCACAGCACTGTTATGTGTTTCCCTTTCTTTAGGTGCAGAATACAGTGAATTCCCTGTTTGACCTTGCTGGTACTTCATTAAACGAAGGATGAGAGGTTTTGCAGCTGGCATCACTACGAAAGTCTTCAGGGTGCTCCTGCTATGCCCCTTAGATGTGGCAGAGTCCCTAGATAGGTGCAGGCAGGTAAGCGGGCAATTTAGAGAGCCCTTCATTCGCTCTTACAGAGGGCAAGTCAGACTGACATTGTGAATACAGGTGCTGTGGTTAGATTTCCTAGTTGCCTTGGAGCAAGCTACATATGCCTGCCGGAGAAAGAGAAGGAAAGGAAGGGGAAGAAGGAGGCAGGTGAAAAGATATGTAGTTTAAAAATACAAGCCAGCTTTGTCTCCTCTTTCCTCGAGTCCTTTTATACAATTCTGACCTTCTCCTTACTTACAGTTTTGATTGTACTTTTTTCTGAGCTATCCCACGTTTGCATTTCATATTAAAGACAAAATGAAGCCATTTAGGCACTTGATATGGGAGGATATGGGTCATTTCTGCTAAATTTACTCTAAAGCAATAAAAGGGAGAGTGGGAAGAAAAAAAAAAGTTTATTTCTGCCAGGAAAATTAAATGGGCTCAGTCCTTATGCCTTTCATTCCATGCCTGTCAGTGGGAAGCCCCTTACCGCATATCTAGGTCTAGTTTTGTTCGTTTTGACTGGGGGTAAATGCAGTGGAGACCTGCATTGTGCTACCACTAATGCTGTCATGTAGATGCTCATTTACACAGCGAGGCAACAGCCACTGGTTTGGACCCTGAAGGGTTAAGAGACACTACAGTGTGGGGCTGGGAAAAAAGAGGACAGGGAAACTGATAACAATCTCTGCTGACAGCAAACCAGTTTGGCAGCCTTCACCCTACAAAGGCTTCTTTTTTTTTTTTCCCCTCCAATTTAACTTCTTAAAGCTATTCACACTGGGCAGTGGCTTTGTTCTGCTCCCTGCTGCACAGCACAGCATTCGCTGCTCCCCCACTTTATATCCTTGCAGCTGCTGTGGGAGAGCGCATCATTCCGCAGCTAAAACCCCAGCTTCAGAATGCAGCAGAAATGCTGCCTGCTGATCTCAGCCAGGGATGGCTGACAGGGGAATAGGAGACTGCTGGACCGATCCAAAGAACACTTTTAGGGATGAGCACTGTAAAGGGTCACATGATACTGCCTGTAGGTTCTTTCTTTTTTTTCCCTTTTTTCACTGTGTCCAATGCACTATGAATGATCCTTAATCAGGTCTGAGGAGAAAACCTATTTATCCTAAAATAACATCAACGATTGTTGATTTTGAGCTGATTTTGTTGAATAAATAGGTTATTCAGTGAGGAACACGATATAACACACACTCATGTTTCCTAAAAGTGGCTTTAGCTTTAAAAGGAATGTGAATTACTGTAGCAGGAGAGACCTTTTATCTTGCAAACTCTAAAGATGACTTCATTTACTGCTTACAGTTACTGTAAGCCCTGCAGATCTGTGCTGATAGAGTACATTTCTGTGAAAGACACTGTGCCTTCTTTGAAGTGATTTGGTTCAGCTGCTTTTCTAAGTCAGCTTTTCATGGATTTCAGGAAACGCTTGGGGGAGGGAGGAATCACTTTATCATAATGCAGGTGACATTTTGCCAAAATAGGCATCTCGGGTCATTCACAGTTACAGCTCTATGGGGCACTGATTTTGCATTTTATGAGCAGGCAGAAACCCAGTGGTGCCTTCACCAATTTCCTACAAATGGTATTACGAAACAGCCTCATGTATTTTAACTCTCTCTGAAGGCAGTTTAGCCGCTAGAAATTACACCTGCAAATCTACAGGCTTGTGTCCTCTGGATCCTGGCATGCAGCTTAGTCATATATTCTTTAAAAATGTCAAGTCTGTGCTCTGTAGATCACCGACCGCTGAGTTTAAGAGAAGAAACTCCTTTTTGAAGTCTGGAGATGTCTGCAACTTTACCATTTGGTGTATGCCAATTTAAAGAGAGAACTAAGCTATCCTTCCCCCAGGGCATCATAAAAATCCAGTGTTCACAGCCTTTTAAGGTGTGTGAATGGCATTTCTGGAGAGTTTTATTTTTTCTCACAACGTTGATGTGGTTTGGTTATGTCAGACAACCACCTCTTCTTGCTTAGAGCCTTGTAGCTTTTAACAGAAGCAAGGCAAGCCAGGGTTGGGGCAATTAGCTCAGCCTAGGCTTCGATTCACTCTTTCAAAAACTATGCACCACTGCAGTCTTAACACACTGTTCCTGCTCTCGTGGATTTAGGAGAGAGCTAGATTCCTCAGCAGATTCATCCCGAGTACATTTTCTACTCGCTTACATCTTTCTATTTTAGGCTTTTTGGAGCAGGAATCCTGTCTGCTGGACTGGCACTAAGACAGTCTCGTGGAGTAGGGCAAGAAGCAGGACCACGTGGAGACCTGTCTGTACTCAGACACTCAATTAGCAGTTAGTCTGTCAGCAGGATAGGTACCAGAGCCTTTAAAACTAAAACCAGAGATGCTGATTTTTTAAAAACTTTCACAATAAAGTTTATTATGTTAATATAAT
>NW_010266341.1:151078-153616 GCF_000690775.1 Eurypyga helias
AATAAAATATTCTGCTTGGCAGAAAAATTATGCCAGGGTTTTAAAACCCCAGGTTTGTGCAAACAGTTTTTGTAAACATAAGAAGTCAAGTGTTCAAGTTCCATCCCAAAATACAGTAAATTGCTACAAAAATAAGTTTGCTCACTGTCAAACATCTTTAAAAACCCAGGGAGATGGATTTCTTCACACATCTCTCACACGTCCCTATACAGTTAATGCCATACTTATATCTGAAACGGGAAGGATTTCAGATAGTCCTTTAAAACAGGATTGAGTGGGATCTGGTTTAAATTCTCTCTTCCAAAAGTCTTCACAATGCTCTTCCGGCAGAGCTCTTGCAGGGGCTGCACGCGGACTTTGCGCAGGGGCGTAACCAGGACCTTCCTCGGGGAGCTTAGGTAATGTTCCAGCAGCTTAAAAAGACAATCGAAAGTCTCTTTGCTGCCATCCAGGCTGAAACGCCCAGTCTGAAAGTTTATCCGGATGCTGGTGGGCCCAGTCGCAGTCTTAACGCTGATGGCGAAGAAGCAATTCTTTTGCGTGCTGTCCCTGATGAGGAAGGTGCCCTCGGGCTCAGACTTCAGCTTCTCGTGGGCAGCACTGACAGTCAGAGGTCCCCAGTAGAAGCCACAGGCATCCAGCAGGCTGCTTGCTCGAGTGATGCTACTAAAATCCGCTTGCGAGCGAAAGGTTCGGAAGTGCGTGTTGCTCTGTGCCTGCAGAGTGCCGGGCCGGCCTGGGCCGTGGTAGCTGCGAGCCTGCGAACGATCCCGTGCCGGAGGGTCAAGTAGACATCTCGGGTCTGCTCCAACTGCATTATCTGCTGACACCTTGCTGTGCGCTACCATCCTACAGCCTGGACCAGCGGATGCGGTCTTCCATAGCGTCAGCGGCTACGGCAGGGCAGCTTTCCAGCAGCTCTTCTGAAATGCCAAAGAGAGACACAATGTGAGATCCCCAGAGAAAAGCGGCGGCAGTCTCTGAATGACCAAGTCTTCCATTCACATGCCTCCCACCCATTATAAAATAATAAAATATTCATTTGCCAATTTACACCGGGCTGGCTTTCTGACAAGATCAGCCCTCTCTGACAAGATTAGCCGTCTATCACTACGGCAAAGTCCAAAGCTCCAAAAATACTTAGCAAGGATCGTTAACAGGTACAGGGGATTATGTAGTTTCCCTGCCATGGGCCCACAGAAGCCCATCAGCTCCTAGAGCGGAGTCAAACGACTCCCTCCCTCTCAATAAGAGGTTCTCTTGTCTACATTCCATCAGATTCTTAAGTTTGTAGAGAACAAAGCAAGAAGGTCTTACAACCGAGTTACCAATTCCCGTCCCTTCCCCAATCCCAGCTGTCAGAACTCAGCACTGTGTCTGATGCACTGTGCGAAAAAGAGAAAGTAGGTGAAGGAAATGCAAGATCTGCAGCTGGGTAAGTCTCCAGATGTTTGGGGAAGAGGGTGAGGTGAAGAGGTGCCGTAACTTGGAAGGGCAGCCTGCAACACTGCCAGTTTACACAGTAATCCTAAAACGACTTTCCTCTCCCGTTAACCTGAGGCTCAGCCATGAAAGGCAATTTCCTATTCCAACTTTCCCTTGGGACAGCGAGGCTACAACCTCACTAGCTTACACAAATCACGCTCCATGAACCCTTAAAGCATTACTCCTCAGCCTCTCTCTCTTTTTTGTATTACATGCACTTTAAGTGGCCCAATCTAAATTGCTTCCTATTGATATATCTTTCAGCATGAGGGACTAAATTCATCCCTCGTGTTACTTCAAAGGAATTAGCAGTGCTGCACCAGGAATGAGTTTGGCCTGAGATGTCTCCCTCTGACAGTGTGGTTCGATACATCTCTGCCGGCTGCCGTGACCTTACTGGCAAGCATAGATTTTAGGATTTATCCCTACAGTCAGATATAGATCTGCAGCAGCAGCTTCTTGAGAAACCTTGAAGTATTCTCAGAAATGAATCCCTCAGCCATCTTAAAAGTTCAGGGTAACATGCTAATGAGGGTTTCAAAGAAAGTATGCAGCTGGATTCCTGTCTGTGCTAATTTAACAACTTGCTGTTTGGTTTCATTTAGGTCATCTTACCTCCTGAAACACCAGGAGGGCTGTAAAATCCTTATGCTGGCAAGTAACTTAACAGGCTGAAGCAGCACTGGGCTTTCTTTACGCAGCAGAAGGAAACTGATGTCAGTTTTTCCAATTCCTGGGCCAAGATTATCGCTCAGTATTTAAAGTTACCAAAAAATTAAGTTTCAGGGCACGCTGGTGAGAAGTCACCACTTAAGCCCGAGATCTAGAAATCGCAGGGCTCCCTGGCAGAAGCCGTCCGTAGCCAAAGAGAGACTTTGCGGTGCCTTTCCGAAGGGCACAGCGCAAACGCGGAGCGCGCAGACTTCTGCGGAGCCGGGACACCGGGGCTGGTGTCCGGTACCGGGGAGCCTCGGCGGGGTCCGGCCCGGGGCCGCTCCGGTTCTCACCGCCCGGCCAGGGTGCGGGCTCTCGGCCGAGAGCGGCGCCGCGTAA
>NW_010266342.1:0-8070 GCF_000690775.1 Eurypyga helias
ACTTGTACACCTTCAGGTTCCTCAGACGCTCCGGAACCTGATCTTCACTGGCCATGGATGGATCTCTAATCTCTCAATCCCTGCCCCTGTCTTCCATGACCCTGGGGGTATGGCTTGTGCCCTTGTCAGTGAAGACCGAGGCAAAAAAAACATTGAGTACCTCGGCCTTCTCCATGTCCTGGGAAGCCAGATCTCCCATATCCTTCCGCAGAGGGCCCACATTCTTTCCTGATCTATTCAGAGATTCACACAAATAAAATGCATTGTTGGTTTGTTGTTGGTTTGGGGTTTTTTTTGTTTGTTTTTGTTCTTGTTTTAATTGTAGGTTAGAACCTTTTTTAATTTTGGCTGGCCGGAAGTGTCTTCTGTGATTTTGTTGAGAGCTAGAAGTGTAGCACTCTCATGAGGGCTGCATAAAAACTTGCTGACACTTACCAAAAAACACTGCATCTTGAGTCCTCATGCTCAGTGAATGTTGATAACAGAGGAGGCCACTTCAAACAGATAAAGATGCATTAGTGCTTTTAAATTTGTCCATGGGAATATGCTCATCTGGAATAATGATTGCAGTGGCAAAATTGAATGAATGTTGCTTTCAGGACAAAATTTCTGCTCCAAGAGAACAGCTCTGAAGGAAATACATTTGAAGAGTCTGGAAAGTCATTTCATTGCAAACAAATTGGGTAGACTTTTTCCTTTTTTTTAAGGGAAAAGAATAAAGGATTGTTGAAAATATTGTAAAACTATTTCAATTAAATATAATATTTTCACTTCTGGCTTTTACTATTTACAACAGAAAGAGGTTCAAAACTGTGGATGCTATATACATTATGTTTTAAAATATAGTTTTCTAAAACTAGAGTTTGTCCAACAAGGGAGAATTATCTTGTTCTATATACAAAGACATACCATGTAAATGCCCATTAAATGTGTTAGTTGCACAAGGATTTTTTTTTTTTTTTTAATTATTATTATTCTTCAATCTGGCCTGAATTTTCATTTTAGAAGGGGAATTCAGGGTCTTTCAGAGTTCTTTATAGTTTTCTTGTAGGATGTTTTTTTAGTATGAAAAACTACATTTCTAAATATCATAATATAAAAATAGACATTAAAAAAAAAAAATGTGTAGAATCACTTAGTCTGTAACAGATACCTAGTTATATGAATGATCTTTAGGAAATTGTTAGTCTTCTTCCCTTTTTTATGCAATCTTTTTTTAATAGTAAACCTGCCACTGCCTCAGGCTCTTCATAGTGTTGAAATTCATTGTTGGACAAATCTAGATGAACGTAAAAAAGAATTAAACCCATAATCAAGCAGAACTGACAATTTTCTTGTACAGAAAACTGTTGTCATCACAATTCCTTGCCATTAAATCATGATATCCAGTATGAGGGAGGGTGTAAAAGGGACACAGTTACAGGCCTGGTTGACTCAAGAGGTAGAGGGGATGAAGTGAAGAGGGCCCATCTTTACTGTAATTTGAAGATGACTGAACTTCAAGAAACTGATTCATTTCCATCCTTCAACATACAGCAAACCATTACCACATGGAAACAATCTGCTATAATCTGGGATGGCTGTCTTTAGCTATTTCATATCCTTTGACATATTCCCAGCTTCTTGGTTTTGTACGGTTTGAGTTTTTTCATTGTTGTTATTGTGGGTTTTTTTTTTTTCTGTTAATTTATTTTTTTTTTTAATCTATACATAGCAGAATTGACTTTGTCTTTTTTTTTTCCATTTATCAAGTAGAAAAGTCAGTCTTACTATTTTCATGCAAAATTCCTATCTTTAAGATATATATGTATCTTATTCGAAGTCCTGGTTTTTTTTCCATTATAATGCTACCTGGTTTTTCCTTCTAGTGTAGATGTCTAAACTGAGCAACCATGACTAGAATTGAGATACTGACACTTTGTTTGATTTCCATAGACCCTTAGCTGTAATAATATTGGTGAAAATTGGTTGGAAAAAATGAATGGAAAAGCTGACATTCTGAAGTCTTCTCAAGATGTTCAAAATTTAAACTTAACAATTTAAAATATTTTTTTACTTTTTCTGGAGTGTTTTCTAATCTAATTTGCCTTCAGTCTTCAGAACAGAATTTTCAAACATCAGTAACTTTATTAGTTCAGAAACCAAATTCTGAACTTTCATATATTTGTCATTTTTGTTTAGACTAAATGACTAATCGATTTCAGAAATTAACTGACAGTCATATTAGAAAGTAGAACCAGAAAGACTAAATCAGATTTTTATGTACAGTTTTTTACCAAAGCTCTACCCTAAAGCATTTCCTAATTTTAATAATAACCCATGTTACTTAGGATGGAAAAATGAAGATTTTCTTGCTTAATAGACAGTGTCATTAGTTCCCAGAAAGAAAATGAGAGATGCTCACAGTCCCAAATGACTAAAATGCGTCTGTGAAACAGCACTGAAACAGTAAAACCTCTTTTCCACCTATGTTTCCAAAACCAGAAACACTTATTTAATACCATCAACAATGGTATTTAACAGAAATGCTTGACCATCAGTAAGTCATAAATGTATTTCACCTATTCTAAATAAAAAGAGCTATGAATGAATTTACACAAGCAGATTCTAAGAATTAATTAATAAACTTGTTATAACGTAGTAAAATTATGCCAAAGGGAAAATATATCTAGGCTAAAGTTGTGGGTTAAACCAAGTATGCAACTGAGACCCACACAGCTGCTTGCTCACTTTGCTGCACTGGGCTAGGGGAGAGAATCAGAAAGGCAAAAGTGAGAAAAATCTTGTGTTAGGATAATGACAGTTTAATAGGTAAAGCAAAAGCTCTGTTTGCAAGCAAAGAAAAATAAGGAATTCATTCACCACTTCCATCGGCATGCAGGTCTTTAGCCATCTCCAAGAAAGCAGGACTCCATCAGGCTTAAGAGTTGCTTGGGAAGACAAATGTTATCCCTGCCAATGTCCCCCCTTTCCTACATCTTTGCCACAGTTTTTCTTGCTGAGCATGATGCCAGAGGGCATAGGACCCCAAGCAAGCAGAGTCATCTCTCCCAGTTGTGTTCTCACCCAGCTTCCTGTGCACCCCCAGCCCACTTACATGTGTGTGAAACATGAAGAGCAGAAAAAGCCTCGATGCTGTTCAGTCACTGGTCTGCAATAACAAAAATGTCCCTGTGATATCAAGAAGTCCAGGACACAGCACCATATATATGAACTGCGTAAAGGAAAATTAACTGCATCCCACCCAAAACCAGCAAACATTCCTCAAAGCAAAAGGTGCCAAATGCATTTCTTTGTTTTTATAGGACAGTTATACCAAATAAAATTATACTAATTTTCATGTTTTCATACATGTTGTTAGGTGTTTCTATTCTACAACTTTAGCTACTCAATAATAGAGAAAGAAAAGTATAAGAAGGAGGGTAAACCCAACAGATTATTTTGATAAAAATCAGAACATTACTATACATTTGTTATATTTTGCTGTCTTTGATGCTGTGAATGGAAATGCTCTGGATTTGTCAGTATACACAGGCCACTGTTCATGTTCTAGAAACAGTGTGTTTGGGATTAGTATTTTATGTTTTGCTACTAAAAGCAGAAATGAAAGTGAAATCAACATGTGCTCACACACATATGAAACATTTGGAAGAAATTCTGGAAGAATTCAGAAAATT
Organism: Eurypyga helias; assembly: GCF_000690775.1. Lineage (NCBI taxonomy): Eukaryota > Metazoa > Chordata > Aves > Eurypygiformes > Eurypygidae > Eurypyga > Eurypyga helias. The sequence goes on from NW_010266342.1 coordinate 3,678, forward strand.
CTGGAAACATCAGGAAGAAATTCTTCACGGAGAGGGTAGTGAGGCACTGGAACAGGTTGCCTAGAGAAGCTGTGGATGCCCCATCCCTGGAAGTGTTCAAGGCCAGGCTGGATGAGGCTTTGAGCAACCTGGTCTAGTGGAAGGTGTCCTTGCCCATGGCAGGGGGTTGGATCTAGATGATCTTTAAGGTCCCTTCCAACCCAAACCATTCTATGATTCTATGATTCTATGGTATTTTGCTATTCAGAGTTAAACCATGACAATGCCTTATCACTTAGAATTTTTTAATCTGTGAAATATTTTTACTATTAACATTGCTTCCCTAAAACCACAGCAAAAGATATAAACATTTTTATTAGAAGCAATATATATTTACACACACAAACACAGTTTTGTATTTGTTTTGTATGCACACCACCAACCCCCCCGCCCAAAACTGTATTTGTGTTTGTTGGCAGTCCATTCTTTATGACCATGTAAGACTTAGTAACTACTCAGGAGAGATAACAGGTATATTAATAATTTAGTACTGGTTTGTATCTTCATTCAGCTTGACAGAGTTAAACTTCCTTGCCACGCAGGATACATAATAGTAATAAGACATAAAATTTCAATTAAATGTTATGGAGTGTTAGGTTTTCTTCCTTTTTTTTTTTTTCAATTTTGATTGCTATGATGATATTTAAACTAAAAATATATATAAAATCTCAATTTAAATTATCCTCTGAGAACATTTATTATTTTCAACATCAACATTACCTTGTAAATTATTACCTTTTTTATGTACATCTGTCAATTCCAAGCACAATAGGAGATCTGCCTAGCTCAGCTAACTTAGGATATATGCAATTAGCTAAGACACAGAGTGGTACTTGTGCTGAGTATCCAATTTCCTTCTCCTGTTCTGTTAATAATCCTCACATAATTATAAAGTAGTGGGTCATACTAGTTTTACTTCAATGCATTGAAAATACCAGTTGCCTGCTTAATGTACTATTACCATGAAGCGAATTCCTGAGATTTATAACCTTATTTACTACTTTCTCATCCCACCCAATAATTGAAAAGGATTCAGTTCTTCATTGAAAATAAAATACACAATAGTAGTACATATTTTATTTGCTACCTTGGTAACAAATATTCCCTTTACCATAACTTCAAATATGTTTTCTCATATGGAATGTTTATTACAGGTTTTAATAAGCATGGCTGTAAATAAGGTGGGTTTGGCATGACGGCCTCAACATGAACTTTTAAAAGTTAAGGGTCTGTAGTGAAGAACTATGCAATGTGTCCATGCCAATGGAATTGTGTCAGAGAAAAACTGCAGGAACATTTTTTTGGTTTGTTTTGTTGTTTGTTGGGCTTTTTCCTCCCCTATCCTATAGCTAATCATTGCCAGTTGAAGTGAATAGTACTCTTTCTATAGTTTGGTGTGCTGCTAGCTTTTCAGAATTTTCTGTGAAAATCTTGAGGTATCTACACATGAAATAAGGCAGACCAGCGGACCATCATGGATTTTGGAAACACTGATATCCTGTGTCTAATGCTGATTGAACAAATCAGAAGAATTACTAAAATCTGCATCATTTTCAGAAATATATTAGTCTTAAATGACTGACATTGTCCAACAGAACAAAGTATTATAGCAGAAACTATCTTATGTAATTCTAATCAGTATTTTTTTTTTAATCTAGTATTTGTAATATCACCTCAAAATCCTAAAAGCATGAAAATTGCTTTTAATGTAAGAGCCTTTACCTTAGGCTTCAGTTGTCACAGCCTTCTACCTGAGGATGCCACTTGCTGAGAAACTTAGAAATCTGAAGTAGATACTCTAAAGCACCTTTTGTAAGTTGAGTGTTTTGCATCAGTCTCTAGCTGCAGGTGAAGGAAGTGTACCAGCCCACAGTGATTCACTGGATTATAAGGTAACTTTCCCAAATCTGGAACAACCAGAAACTTGCATTTTTATTTTTTTCCTACATTATATTTAGGCTGTGTCTTCTCTGTGATTAAATTTCATGCTTACTAACTAACTGACTGATGTTTAGAATGGCAAATATGGGAATATTAGTATGTTCCAGTCACGGCCCTTTGGGCAGGGAGTTGGACAAGATGACCTCCAGTTGTCCCTTCCAACCTCAACCGTCCTGTGATTCTGTGATTTGGCAGAAATTTCAAGACAAAAGTATATTTAGACAAAACAATGGAAAAAGGTACGCTATTGTAAATCCATAGATAATACCTCAGACCTAAACTTATTTTAATGATTTACCAACTCATTACCTACTAAGTTCAGGTTTTAAAGGATTAAGTTTTACTAGCTGTGAAAGTTAAAAGTTCTAAGGAATTCCTCATATTTAAGCAACACATCAAAGAAGCCTATGGACAGAAACCCATTTTAAGAGAGACATGACGCCTAACAAGATAATGAGACTGTTTGCAGGGATAGTTTATGATTCAAATTAAGCATTTCAAAGGAATTCAGAATGGGCAGTCAAGCCTTTGAAGCTGTCTGGAGGTAGCAACTGAAGATTTCCATTTCAAAGAGAGTATACATCAGGGTCATGATGGACCTATGCAGACGGAACACAAACTTCAGTTTAAAAGTCAGTGAACAATTCACGTAGGGTTAAATGAAGCCATTCATATAATTCCATAGCCCTGTTCTAGCCATATTCTAGCAATAGCACTATCCTATCCATAGCCATAATCTTTAGCAACCTTATATTTTTCCGTGAAAGACTGAAGACCTCTATACTTTTACATAATTATACAGTTACATAATTAAAACATGTTTAAAAAGATGTCAGGTATCAAAAATAAAAATTCAAAAGCTAACAAATTCTATATATTTGATTGCATATTAAAACAATTATTTTCTCATGTTACTGAATGTACATATATATTTTGGGGTCTGAAAGAAACAAAATTTGAGTGAATTGACAGGAAGAGAACATATACTCTGTAATCAGACTTGGATGTGCATGAACATAAGGAGAAGTTCACAAAGACCTTAGCTTGATAATATTAGTGTTTTCTAACATCTGACCACTACTATAATCTAAATACAAATCAGTTAATAGATCTACTTCACATGTATTTTCCTCTTCTGTAAAAAATGAAAACAACAGAAAACATGCACTGCAGGCCAAAGGGAGATAACTATGTTATGTGACTGCTGGAGAAAACATTATTTTCCTAGGGTATACTGCTTTCTGTACTGTCTCAGAGGGACATTCACTCTCACTCACTCACTCACTCACTGTCACACACAATCTTTCTGTACACAGGTAAAAAAAGGAACATCAAGGAAAAAATGGGCCCTCTGCAGAATGAAATGGGAGAGCTGGTTTCCCAGGATATGGAGAAGGCCGAGGTGCTCAATGATACTTTTGCTTTGTTCTTCAGTGTCAAAGGCTCAAGCAATACCCCCCGAGTCACAGAAGGCAAGGGCAGGGACTGGGAGAATGGAAAACCACCCATGCTTAGAGAAGATCAGGTTCAGGAACACCTGAGGAACTTGAAGGTGTACAACTCCATGGGACCTGATGAAATACATCTGCGGGTCCTGAAAGAACTAGTGGTTGAGGTCGCAAAACCCATATCCATCATATCTGAGAAGTCGTGGTGGTCTGGCAAAGTTCCCTCTGACCGCAAAAAGGGGAAATATAACTCCCATCTTTAAAAAGGGAAAAAAGGAAGGTCCAGGGAACTACCGGACAGTCAGTCTCACCTCCTTGCCTGGCAACATCATGAACCAGATTTTCCTGGAAAACATGTTATGGCTGAAGGAAAATAAGGAGGCGATTGGTGAGAGCCAACATGGCTTCACAAAAGGCAAATCATGCCTGATGAAAATTGTGGCCTTCTACGATGGGGTCACGACCTTGGTGAGTAAAAGACAGGCAAATGATGTCATCTACATGAACTTCTGCAAAGTGTTCAACACCATCCCGCATGACATCCTTGTCTCTAAATTGGAGAGGCATGGATATGATGGATGGACAACTCAGTGGATAAAGAACTGGCTTGATGGTCACACTCAGGGAGTTGTGGTCAACGGCTCGATGTCTGAGTGGAGACCAGTTACAGTGGCATTCCTCAGGGTTTGGTATTAGCACCAATATTGTATAACATCTTTGTAAATGACATGGACAGTGGGATCAAGTGCACCCTCAGCCACTTTGCCAATGACATCAGGTTGTGGGGTGCAGTCGACATGTTGGAGGAAAGGGTTGGCATCCAGAGGTACCTGGACAGGTTGGAGAGGTGGGCCAGTGCCAACTTCCTGAAGGTCAATAAGGCCAAATGCAAGGCCCTCTACATGGGTCAGGGCAATCCCAAACACAAATAGAGGCTGGTTGGAGAATGCATAGAGAGCAGCCCT
>NW_010266343.1:0-884 GCF_000690775.1 Eurypyga helias
GGGGTTACTGGGGGAAACTGGGAGGTAGCGGGAGGTTACTGGGGGGATACTGGGAGGCCGTGGGAGGATACTGGGAGATGCTGGGAGGCAGCAGGCAGACACTGGGGGATACTGGGAGATACTAGTGGATACTGGGAGGTAGTGGGAGAAACTGGGAGGCTGCTGGGGGAAACTGGGAGGCAGCGGGAGGATACTGGAGGACACTAGGGGCATACTGGGAGACTACTGGGCGAAATTGGGAGGCAGCAGGAGGATACTGGGGGATGCTGGGAGCCTCTGGGGGATACTGGGGGGCAGCGGGAGGGAGGCTACTGGAGGACACGGGGGATACTGGGAGGCTACTGGGCGAAACTAGGAGGCAGCGGGAAGCTACTGGGGGATACTGGGAGCCTATTAGGGGAAACTGGGAGGCAGCAGGAGGATACTGGGTGACACTGGGGTGGATACTGAGGGGTACTGGGGGATGCTGGGAGGCAGTGGGAGGAGACTGGGGATACTGGGAGGCACTGGGGGACACTGGGGGTACTGGGAGGCACTGGGGGACACTGGGGGTACTGGGAGGCACTGGGGGACACTGGGGGTACTGGGAGGCACTGGGGGACACTGGGGGTACTGGGAGGCACTGGGGGACACTGGGGGTACTGGGAGGCACTGGGGGACACTGGGGGTACTGGGAGGCACTGGGGGACACTGGGGGTACTGGGAGGCACTGGGGGACACTGGGGGTACTGGGAGGCACTGGGGGACACTGGGGGTACTGGGAGGCACTGGGGGACACTGGGGGTACTGGGAGGCACTGGGGGACACTGGGAGGAAGCGGTATGATACGGAGGGACACTGGTGTGATACTGGGAGGCAGCAGGAGTATACTGGGAGACACTGGG
>NW_010266344.1:0-12835 GCF_000690775.1 Eurypyga helias
GTGGGCCGTCTGCGGGGCCTTCTCCATCGTGGGGGCCCTCTGCTACGCCGAGCTGGGCACCACCATCACCAAGTCCGGTGGGGACTATGCCTACATGCTGGAGGTGTACGGCTCCCTGCCCGCCTTCCTCAAGCTCTGGATAGAGCTGCTCATCATCCGGCCCTCCTCGCAGTACATCGTGGCTCTGGTCTTCGCCACCTACCTGCTGAAGCCCATCTTCCCCACCTGCCCGGTGCCTAACGAGGCTGCCAAGCTGGTGGCCTGTCTCTGTGTCCGTAAGTACCCTCAGACCCTCGCCGGGAGCCCGCTGTACCCCACATCCCTCCTGGATTCCCCAGAAAGTCAGCCCAGACGGCTAGCTGCCTGGAGCCCATGGCTTTGTCGGAGATGCACCCCCTCTTCCGCGCTAAACTGGCTCCATACTGGTTGTAGGAGGGCTGTTTTGAACGGTGTGAGTAGGAAATGTGACCCCATCCCCAAAAAACTGGGCAAAAAATATTCCCAAACCAGCCATTGAGGCTAGCGAGCCTCTGCTTCCCGGCAATGCAGCCAGCAGCGCGCGGAATGGGGTTTCTCACGCCCTCCCTTGGGAGTGCATCTGGGCAGGGTAAAACCCCCTGGAACCCTGCAGCGCTGAGGGATGCGGTGCTGGCGTGGGTTAGGGTACGGTAGGGTTGGGAATTCAGCTGTGGCGAGCAACTGGTGCTGAACGTGGCCTGCGCCGCGGCGCCTGGCTGTTTTCAGCACCAGGTTTGGGACCAGATGTGTCTGGGCTGTATGTGTGCCCATACTGCCTGAACCCTCTCTGGGGTTTTTTTGCTCGCAAAGATTATGTTTCGTGAGACGTTGCCTTGCGGGGTTCAGTCATGCCGTGATGAATTCAGGGCCACTGATCTCTGCCGTGGCCCACAGGTCTCTCTTGATGCCGTTTTTAGCGTTTCTCCGGTATTTTGAGGTCTGCGAATTTGCCCATTTTTCATTTCTCTGCTGATTGCAAAGTCACCCCATCCAAATTCTTCAGATAGACGACCATTTTCCGCCTTTCTCTCCTCATTTCATAGTCTGTGTTGCTCCACTAGCAGTTCTTGTGCCACTGTGAAGGTGTTTATTGTGAGAGGATGTAATTTTTTGTGAGGCCTTTGTAGAGCATTTATTTGCTGTCCAAGGTTACCGTCAGGTGATCTTTTCATTATTCCCGGTGAGGTTGTGAAGAGGAGTCTGCTTGTTCCTGCTGCCCGGAGGGAGATCGTGTCAGATTCCGTCACCCCCTGAGGATGGCAGGCATTCAAAGGCTGCAGCACGGGGTCGTTAGGGGAAGATATATTATCTGTAAACGTCTTCCTGCACGGAGTGACCGAGTACATCCCGTGGCTGGTTAGCAGATGTAACAAGGTGAAGAACAGGGCAGCAAGCTGTACGTTCTTTGGGCGAGATCTAAACTTCCTCCCCAGGTTAATTTTTGTGAACGTCAAGGCAAGCATACAGGCGTGTGGACTTCCCATCCCAGTTTTTAACCAAGTGGAGTGCGTATGTTGAGGAAATAGTCACCCGACTGAGAAAGCTATAGCAGGGATAGGAGAAAGTTCCACTGATGGGTTTCTTGTATTGAGTGGGGTCTTGTGAAAAATCTGGCTTTGGAGCTTTCCTGCCGGTTTGCAGTATGGTTTCTCCCCTTTCAGAGGAAAGGGGCGCGCGTGCGGCGGTCACGTTATTCGCTGAGAAGCTAACAGAGTTGATCAGATGGACTTTCTGGTTTATGCCGAAATTTTGCTGTGCAAGAACATGCTGTACTTGATAAAACCTTTGAGAATGTGTTTCTAATAATAAGTCACTCTTCCCCTGCAGGATCTTTCCCAAAACAGGTGGGATGAGGTGTCTCCGCTGTTTTACTCATCAGAAAACAAATACGGGGGTGAAGTGGACTCGCCCATGGTTGAGGTCTGTTCAGGGACAGGGTTGATTGCAGCATGACATTCTTGAGGCCGGGTCTCATTCCCACTTATGCTTCTCCAATAAATAACACGCCTCCACCTTTCTTTTGCAAGCAATTAGTAGTTGTCCCGAAGCGGAATTTGTTCTTGAACCTTTATCTTGAGATGCCAAGGGAAGAGTCCTTAGTTGAACACGTCTGAGGCATTTCCATGTGTTTCTTCTTTAAACTTCACTCCCCCCTAAACCGCTGGCTACTCTTTTGTTTATGCTTCGGGTTACATTTTTGTTTGTCTGCTCTGCTACAAAAGGTTAGTTCATCATGCATCGCCTCCGGCAAGTTAGTTTGCTGTAACTTTGATTTTTGGAGTTAGCTTTTCTGCTGTCCGGTGCCAAAACCACATCATGAACTAGGAACAATAAATGAAGTAAAGCTGGTCTAAGGACTTAGCGAGCCGCAGGAAACTTCTATGGGCTAACAAGCAGCTTTGTTACGTGGTTGTTCCAAACGTACCCCTGCCCAGCGAGATACTGGGTTTTTTTCCAAGAGCCCTAGGGTGGGAAAAACGGCCCATTTGTGCGTACACTCCATTTGTGCATGCATGAACGAGTGATCTCAAAGGGGGATGAACGGTTTAGGAGGTGATAGGGGAATCTGGGACCTTGGGCTGGAATACAGTTGGGTTATTATGCAGCCAAAACCCAGCCCTCTCGAACAGTACCAGCTGTATTTTTTGCAAAGTTTGTATCTCAGAGTCAAGTGCAATTGGCTGCACGGTTTCTAGTAAGAGGAGAAATAACAAAAGTTACTTGTTTCCACTTGGAGTGTTACTGGTGTTGAACAGTTGAATAAATAATGTGTTGTGTGGTATTTGCCACCGGGAAGTAGAGAAATTGAATTCCTCGGCATTAAGATAATCTAAATAAATCACAGCCTTGAAAGAAAGAAAAAAATGGTTGGAATAGGGAATTTTGTTCCCCTTCAGGTGCTGAAGAAAACAAAGTGGGTGGTAAGTAGAAGTTAACTACAAATAGGTGTTTTCTGCTGTCAAGATTGTAATCTGCCGGCAGTTGGTATGCGAGACTACTTCTTCCATAAGACAGCATGAAAGCTTGTTAGGGTTGCCAAAAACAAGTGTGGGAATTCACCACAGGGAAGTCTTCCTGTAGCAAGATGGGTCAAGCTGTGCGTCGTTAGTGTGGCTTGTTTTGCGTTCACCGCGAAACAGGCAGTGCTCCCTACTTGTAAGGTAGTTGGGCTTCGTGCTTTTAGGGCTGCGGCTCGCTTGGGTCGCTCGTAAGCTCCGTGTTCTTTTATCTGTAAGATTGGATGGGTGATGCTTTTAGGACTGATAAATCACAAAAGCAAATACTAAGGGATGACAGGGCCCACCTGGTATCGGGGCGGCGTTTTGATCAGAAAAGGTTAAAGCACGTGAAACTGAAGGTTTGTGCACGTGCGCGACAACCCAACAATAATTCCAATTCCCCCAGATGTGACCTTGTGTGAACCATTTTACGCCGTCTACAGAGCATGGGGGGGACTAGGTCCTGACTTTTCATGTTTGATGACATCTACGATACAGCGTCAGTATCGTACATGGCAAAGAATGCAACTGCTGAGGATTCTGTGCTCTGCGTTACAGGTCTACCTTGGAGGCTGTGTGGATAAAGAAAAGAGGTTGTATTTGTTGCCTTTTCTCTCTTGACAAAGCAGCACAGTGGAATGTACGTTCTCATTGCGCTTCCACCATATTTGTATCTTTTTTTCCCCAGTTTTGTCCAATTTATTTTCACTTTGAATTAAAAAAGTTACATTTTACAGAATATTTAGGTAGCTAGTGCGGTTTTGGAAGAGCTTGTTGTTTGTATATGTTGTAGGACCATCTTCACATAGCAGAACAGGATCAGGTAAAACTGTTTAATCCTGTGTTTTGGTTTCTTCCACTCCCACCCAAGGAAGCGGTGGTGTCCAGGTAGTGGCCGGAACAGTGCCGTGGAACGGCATCCAGCTGGAAGGAAGTGCCCCTCTGGCGTCTTGTAGCAGTAGTGGGTCAGAGTCCCTTCTACACCCAGCTGCCACGTGTGTTGCATTTCTCAAACTGCAACTGATAAATCTCAACAAAAATCATTACAGATTCCCAGGGCACAACCCAGGGCGCAGCGTGTGCTCCAGAGGTGGCTCAAGTTGCACGTTTCCCAGTTCAAGATAACACGCGTATTCCTTATTTCCCTCTGTGAATTTGTAGATTTTCTACACGTGAGAGGTCTTTGAATTGCAGTGCGGTAAATTCCTGGTAGATAAGGGAGACAGGGGTAATGCTGCTTCCAGGCCTGAGCTGGTTCTTGCTTGGTGTTGTCACAAGTGCCTGCGTCGCTCTTCCCACACGCGTTCGCACGCAGCCTGCCGCACACCCCGTGTGCTACATAGCAGGGTCTTTACGATTTACTTACTTCTTGACAATGTAATCTGCTCCACAGGAGCTTGAGAAACTCTGCCAGTTGCATATCATTTTACTTTTGATCTTCACTGTCAAGTCAATGACTTGACTGGTAGCTTCTGAAGCCTTTCAGTGCTTCTTAATTATATATGCTAATCTGACACTAATAACCCCAATTTTGCTGCAGCAGTATCTGCTGCTCCCAAAGATACAGTCTTCTAATCGTCTTTAAAATTTCTTTAGACTTCCTTTGCGGCTTTTGAAATGATATTTTGGACGCTCCTCCTCCAAGCGTAGGATTCCAGTTAAATGATCACGTATTTCTCATTCGTCTCCGTTGTTAGGAACAGCCTGACAGTGGAGGAATCGGTAGCACTGAGAGCGGAGTGGAGTCGTCTCTGACAGCACATGTCATGTGGGAGCGCGTCTGACACCCCCCACGTACCCTGTGAGTTAGAGGAGGAGAATGGTATCAGTTCCAGGGGGGTTGGCAAAGGTGTATAAACGCGTGCCTGAATGCTTGCCGGATCATGGTCCGCAAGCGAATACGCAGTTGGCGTTTCGACTGGAGATCGCAAACGCTGAAAGCAGCAACGTCTTTATTCGGTACTACGGTTTTACTTCCAGTCTGGCAGTTTGGCTCTTCGACCGGCTGTTTAAAGGGAAGCTGCGGGTAGATTCTGAACTCACCAGGTGTGAGCTGGCGAGCACAAAGCACATCTTGGGCTTCTCTGTTTAAGATGGGTTTGTTCTGCAGCGTTGCTACTTGGAATTAATCTGCCAGGACAAGCAGGGTGTGAAGCTTTGAAGGCTTTTTTTTTTTCTTCCTCCTCCAGAAAGGTGGATTAAACGACTAAACTGTGTCAGTAAACACGCACTTGTTTGATCAGAGTGGAAGGAAGGGGTCTTTGTAGAATCCCTGCTGTATGGCTGATGTTGCAAGACTGAGGTCGCTTTCTTAAATCCGCGGTTAATTAGGGAGAGTAGCGTTAATGAAAATAGCCTCTGACACTAGCAGGACTCTGCTGCAGTGCACGAAGGTTTGGAGGACTCTTGTCGCACAGCAAGCAACTGCTGCGGTTCTTGGCGCCCCTCTCCTGGCTCTCGCAGCAGATGTCCCATTACGTTTGATTGTACTTGAATGATTTACGCTACCACTGAGATCCTTCAGGCTCTTTTCTGCCATAGACAGATTGGGCAGGCTTTTTCAGAGAAACTCACCGTGGTCAGTCTAATCCAAAGCAACACCACTAGGTATTTCGAGTATTCCAGTAGTCCCAGGGTCAGAGGTGGCCGAGAGATGAAATGCAATGGGTGGGAAAGCAGTTTCTGACCAGGCAGCGTACAGAGCTGATTCCTGACCCTCTGCGTGGCATAGGAAACAGGCTTGGGAATAAAACCTGCCTGGAATTTTTCATTAAGTTGATGACCCAGGATTTAGCACTCGATGCTGAAGTTCAGCTGCCTTCCTGTGGATTTGTGGAACCCAGTTCCCGTGGGAAGGGGTTTCTGTCTCTGTGTACGATCACTGTGGGCCAGGTAAGATGCCGTGTTTTGCAGGTCCCGTAGCTGACCATCTGGCAGGGGTGGTTATGTACCTGTGAGGCTTCACGTGCACATAAAATAGTGCCAAGCGTTGTTTGCGGTTAGGAAGGTCTTTCATAAGAGGTGGGGATGACTGAAAAGATGTTTAGCTTGTAGTAGATGTGCTGTCCTTTTAATTGACTGGGAATGGAAGAAATACACCTTTTTCTCCTATTGCCAAGTCTATATTTTGCTTGTCTTCCCATGGTAAAATTACCTGGTTTGTGGAACTGCTGCCTCATATAATCTAGAAACTTTGGTAATAAAAACACAAGCTTTTTTCTAAGGGGACAAAATAGTACCTTGAACCACTGGCTAGGAGTCAGCTCCCCTAGCATCAGTAACTTCTTTGTAGCTTTCCATGTCCCACACAGTCTGAGCAGCGTAAACTGTATCACTGTTATTACGGTCCCTTGGTACCAAAGCGATAAATGCATTTCTATAGGCTTGATCCAGGCTCTGCCGTGTCTGCAGGCGGCGAAATTCTTCCCTGCGCTCTTCCTCCGGGCACTCCGGGTGCTGCCTTTTGGCCCTGGCTCTGCTGCCCTCGTTGGGCAGCTCTCGAGAGTGTGGTGGCAAGTAAGCGCCTGTTTATTTATCCTTGCGGAATTTGGGAAACTTGAGGGTGTGGATGCTCCTGGGAGCTGTACTACATGATGAAACGCTAGCATCATCCCGCTCCGCGCTAACTTCTCTGGCTCCGAGCCTGTTTCAGCACCAGGGGCTTCCTGGAATTGAAAGCCAGCGGAGAGACGGTGCTGTGACACGTTCAGGGTGTCTCTGGCCATTTCTTGGAGACATGCAGAGCTCATGGTCTCAGTGAGGGGTTGGGTCTGGAGATGATCCCTCTTCTTACACTCTAGTGGTAGGTAGGGCAGCCTTTGCCCTCTCCTTTCACCTCCTGTTTGTCAGTGCGTCCATCCCCCGATTCCTCAGCATTGCTGCTTTGGGAAGAAAAATAAAAAGGAGACTGTGGGCTGTTGCCAGGTATGTTTATTATCGTAAGTTGATTCAAATATAGACACGTTGGCTCTGGGGCCAAGTGCCCCTTTCCAACAGCCTCATGTGCCGCTACACGTTTCCCATCCACAGGCTGACTGCCCTGCCTGTTAAATTTCTCCAGGGGCTTGTCCTTGAAGAAATGTCTGCTAAGCCTTTTCCTCTGCTTTTTCTCCTTCCCACCTTGCAGGGCACAAGTCTTCACTCAGTATCTATCAAGCTGAAGTTTTCCTAACTGTTTTTGGTGTTATGTCCCTGTACTATGCCTCATGTTAGATCATCCTGTTAGAAAGAGATGCCCGAGGCCCTGGCAAGACACTGTGGTGTCACAGCCACCTCAGTGTGAAGCAGGGGGGTTCTGAGCTTAGTGAATTGCTGATGGCCCCACTGATGGCCCCCATTAGGCAGCTTGATGTGTGGGCTTAGGCAGTGGTTCCCCTTAAAGCATGGGGACCATTCTGTGTCCGTGCCATGTGCTGCTGTCATCCCTGCCGTTTGTTTCTTGTCTCTGCTTGAAACCGGGTTGCGCCGTCTTTGGAAGCAGAGAAAACTGCTTGTCCATCATCTGCACTTTATGAAGAGAGAGGAGCAGCCGTTGCTCTAGGATGGGGCAGCGGAAAGGAGCTGAGGACCATTCTGTAAGCGTGAGGAGAAACTCAGCGTCATGCAGTGGCAGGTGGTAAAGGGAAGCATCACTGTACAATTGTAATAGCTAGGTGCTTTGGAAACGTGTGAGTTAAACACGGATCGTTGCACGATTCATCCTCTGCGTGGGGGCAGTGGTACAGTCCCGTTTTCCTGGTGGTGAAGCTGAGGTGAAGGATTTCCCTTCATTCTTCCCCTTTCTTTCCACCAGTACCCTACTCCAGTACACATTTTCATTCTGGTCCTGTAATACCACGAACAGGAATCCTGGGTAACCTGCAGCAAGTTAATTGAGCTTCCTTCTTTGAAGCAAGCTACTGGCACACATTTACCCTTGTTGTCGAGGTGTATACTGAATTATATGGGAAGCACTACAGGTCGAGAGCAGGAAAACCTATGGAAGATGAAATAAAGGACAAAAGTGACATTGTGCAAGGCTCCCCGGGTATGTAATCTCACAGGCAGCATGAATGCAGCTGCGCCAGTACCTCAAGAATTCCTACACCCATTTCAGAAGTGTTTCACCTGAAAAGCTGCTCAAGATCTTGGGTTGAGCAAACTCCCATCTCCCCATCAGCAAGTTACACAGACTGCTGGAACTGAGTCCTTTTTCCCCTGTGACTGAGGATGAGTGCGCAGAGCTGTGGGCCGGCTGCTTGTTTGCTTTTGTTCCAGACTGAGCCTCCCTGAGCAGTCTTTACTCCTTCTCCGACCCATGGCCACGTTCCATTGCCCGGGAAAGCTGCAGCCCTGCCTTTTTCTATAGGATAGTTGCCAGGAGTGTTGCATCATAAATGCGAGCCCTAGTTTACCTGTATTAGGGCTCTGTTCACATACTGTTTGCTTTGGGCAGAACCCCATGCCCGCAGGGCAGCTTGACTACATCCTGCCTTTCCTTTGTCAGGAGCTGTCGTTACATACAGCGTGTTCGGCATGGTCTTGTTCTGTGTGGGGGTTGGCACGATCCCTTTCAATGTCTGCCCTGCAAGGATTTATTCCTATTGACATCTCGACGTCGTGTTTGGGAGGGATCTTGGAACGTGGGACGGGGAGATCAAAGGAATATGCCCATAAAATGTGAAGGTGGGGTGTGAAGTTCTGGGTCTATGTTGGATTAGTCAGTTTATCCTTGGTTCCTATCAGTCATAGGGAAGTTACCTGATTCTGCAGGTGAGTGCCAGCGGAGCAGGTTCAGTGACATGCCTGAAGCCAGCTGGGACTGCTCGGACAGAGTAAATAATTTAAGCCAGACCCACTGTTGTCTTTAGAAAGCTAAACTTCTCTTTGAAAACCTTTGGCTTCCCCTGTGGCTTGGGTATCTAGAAATGAAGCTCACCTTCTCAGCAGGAGAGATGAAGGGGTGAGCAGCACCTTGGGAGCATGTTCTCTGCAGCAATCAAAACCCACTGTCTTTCCTACTTCTGCTAGAAATAATAAGTACATAAATAGGAGTAACCCGCTCTTACATCTGCCATCACTGCAGCTTTCTAGCTCCTATTATCCCAATTATGTAAAGCCTTTGGAGAGGGGCTGCTGGATCAGCCAGACGGTGTCACGTCAGGTCATGCTGAAATCCGTATTCCTAGAATGATTCCCGTGAACGGCCCCGATGGGTGACGGTAAAGCTCTGCCTCGCTGCAGAGCTGGCTTCTGACCGTGGCCAGCGGCGGTAGCCTTGGGAGAGGTGCTGCAGAAACGAGGGCAGCGCCGTCGGAGCTTTCCCTGTGTTGTATCATTCCCTGGTTCATAGTAAAGCTGTGGCTGTGCAGCTTCTCCCCCTTGCTCACGCGGAGCAAGCAGAGGTGAAGGCAGCGGTGCCAGGAGGAGTCCCTCAGCCCCTGCTTCCCAGGGCAGCATCTCGGATCAAAGGAGTAATATTTCTGCTTTAAGAAAGCCTAGCCCTCTGGTCTCCTGAGAAGTGGAGCAGCCACTGGAATTTGTCTGCGGAGTTTTACTGAAAATCTGCTCAGTCTGTCTTTTCGTCTTTGGGTCTGTCGGATTCTTTTCAGTGGGTGAGACTGGGATATTTTTTTTTTTTTTTAGTGCTTCCTATGTTGGAAGTATTAAAGTGTAGTAAGTCCCCCACACGCCTTCAGGACAGACAGGTATTGTTGCACGGTGGGACAAGCGAAGCGGGGAGATTGCGGCGTGAAGGGCTCTGAATCACGGCTGGCGTGGAAGCTCTTGGCCTTCTTCAGAGCCTCTGGCACTAAGTGTTTTCTCATTTTTACGGAGCCTGTTTGTCTGGCCCCGACACGTTTTTAAGGGCTGAATACAGATGCTCCTGCTGCTTTTCAGTTCTGGACTGTGTGGAGAGCTTTTGCCATTTATGTACAGCACCACCGTCCCACGGTCCGTCCGGCAGCTTCCGTACGGAACCAGCACGTGAAAAACTGCCCCGAGAAAGCCAGTATGTAACGTGGAGGCTGGAGCAGCTATTGTCGAAGAAACAGAATGCCTAAACGGGGAAGGGAATGTCTCTGTCACACCTCTGAGGGCTGTCTTCACTAATGGGAAAAGATGCGTTAGCTCATCCTTTAAATATCCCTCTGTAAACAAGGAGAGTTTTATTTTTAGCGTAATCGCTGGTTGAAGTGAATCCTGGATCCTCCGTCCCCTCCCCATCCTCCCCATCAGGGTTCACTGGAGGCGCTTTTAGTAGATGGATTGTGATCCGTGCTTAGTGACACTTCACTGTGTCACCCCTCTCCCCCTCGCCTCCCCCCTGTAGCACAGACACGGGGTGGTTTGTTCCTCCTCCCTGGTGTGTCTGGGCGATGCCCCTTTTAGCACGGTGGTTGGGGCAGATGCGGTGCCATCTCGCTGCCCGGTGACAGAGCTGTGACCCCGCAGACGGCTGGTCGTGCTGGCCTGCTGCGTGATGCTGAGAAGCCTCCGAACCTGGGCACGCCGTGTCTGTAAGGAGATACGCCATCTCTCCCCTGCACAGCCCGGGGTGGCGGGACTCCGGGACGGGGCGTTACGTTGTGGGGAGGCGGTGTGGCAGGTTCCTCGCTGCTGGCTTGTGGCCGTGTGCCGAAGCAGCTCAGCCAAAGCCCAGCTCGTGCCGTCCTGTGACCTCTGCGGGCGCGGGGCTGTCCTTCCCCGTCAACACAGCTCTGGGTCGTTTCGGTCTCACCCACTCCAAATGCCCAGGCACCCCCTGAGTGTCAAAGAGGCTTCAAAGGCATCACACACACACACACACACAAAGTGAATCTCAAATTCCTTATTTTCTTCTGGCTTCCCTTCTGGATGTACTGGATAGTGTGCTTTTCTTTGCCAAGATGTCCAGCTCTAATTTCTCCAAACTTTAAATGCCCTTGTATTGAGGTGACACTAGATCTTAGGGGTTTGGGGGGGCGGAAGGCAACGATCCTGAAAGCAGGCATGGTATTCTGGGATGTGCAGTCTGCTGCCCTGGGACTGCAGATCCCCTACAAGCAGCCTTTAGCTGGGCAGTATGTGGACACTTAAATCCTCTCATCCTGATGCATATTATTGTTGTGCTGCGGTTGTAGCGGGCGCTCAGACCCCCGTGAATGAACAATGCAACTCGTGTCCTTTCTTGCCTGCGTGTGCTCCGAGTCACCAGGAAGTCCTATCGCTCTCGGCGCTCGCTAGAGCGGGAGCGTCAAGTCTGATTGTTGCTGTCAGACCCAGGCACTGCGGTCCCTGAAGACCGAGCTCGCTGAAGCCAGCCCGTGGGTACATCTGAGCCTGTCCATGCCCTTATGTTCCAGGAAGGCTATTCCCAGCTCTGGTGTGGGCCCTCTGGGTGTTTCCCTGAACTCTTTGCTTTCTCATAGGCAGGGCAGGATGGCAGTGAGCTAATAAACCCCTTTAAAATGCCCAAATACCACCTCCTGTGGTTTTATTTCTCAGTTTGCAGTTTGCTGTGCCCTTGCTGGGAGGCAGGGTGTGAGGCTGAGGGAACGTGCCTTTGCTCTGAGCTCATGAGATGCCAGCGGCTCTGCTGCGTGGTCCTGCCGCAAGCCGGAGAGCCAAGGCACTGCCGTTCCTGTGCAAGGATCTCACGTTGGAGGGGAGGTGGTGAATTGATGCTGTGCTGGTGCTCGTGTCCTTCGCAGGCACCGGTCTGTAGCTGGGAGGTTACTGGAGCTGTAACCTGGCTTCAGAGCAGGGATGCGCTGTGGTTTTCCTGGGGATGCTCGGCATGTGTTAAGGGCCTTAAGGCACTGGGTGCTCTTGCTGGGCAGTAACCAGGTCATCCGACTACTGGTATTTATGCCTCCCACCTTTATCCATCGTCTTCCCTACCCTGTTCTGAAGCTCCCCGGGCAGCTCGGTCCCATGGGGACCAGCTTGTGGCAAGAGTCTCCCCTGGCAATCTCCTGGAGAGGTTGGGGACCTGGTGAAGGTGCTGCTGATCCCCCTCGTATCTCTGGGGGTTTGATTAAGGCTGAAATATCTACATCCGATGCTCTGAGCTTTGAACTGTGAGGGTACATACAGCCCCTACCCTCAGGAGAGGGTGATCTGCATCCAAGCTGAATGTTTTGGGAAGCAGCTGTTTGGCTCTGGTTGAGGCAGTGGGGTCCTGTGAAAAAGAGCTGCAGGATGTGGGAAACAGCCTTTGCACAAGGGGAGAGGCCAGCCGGGGGGGAAAGGGGTGACAGGCAGGCAGAGGAACGCAGTAGCCAGGTTGTGGTTACGTCCCATAACAGAGCAGTGGTTGCCTAATCTGGCCTGTACCAGCTCAGAAAAACTCTGCCGAGTGAAAATACAAGCTGCACACAGAGCGGGAAAGGATCCCTGGGGAGAAGCCTCCAGCTCACGAAGGAAGGTTGAGATCCGCTAAAAAAGGCGCTGCTCGGTGAGCCGTTGGCTCCCGGGGCTGGTGATGAGCTGGCGTGGAGGCAGCGAGGGGCGGCTCAGCGAGGGCATCCAGCATGTGGGGCGCTGGCATTCTCTGCATGACACGTGTCCGTCTCTATAACAAGCAACAGGCTCCAGGGAGCGAGGCACGGAAATAGTAAGTGATGCGCGGCCCCGGGGAGCATCTCTGCAGGGCTGCGGGACTGTCCCGGGCCCAGCAGAGTGTGAGGGTTTCCTGCCATCCAGCTTCTCTTCCTGTCTGTGCCGCTGGCCGAGTGGGTCTGGGCAGGGCCGTCTCTGGCTTTGTTTATGCAGCGGGCAGCACGGTGTGGCCTCGGTAGCCCTCTGAGGTGCTGTCGTTATACGAATAACCTTATGTCGGTTCTGGACTCTTGCCC
>NW_010266344.1:12864-22154 GCF_000690775.1 Eurypyga helias
ACGTTGGATCGAGTTAACAGGGATTGCAGCCGGGCACTTTGATGCTGACGGTTGCAGTAGCCGCTTGGGTTTCCGTGCCCTCAGCCGCGTACTTCCCAGCGCAGCGGGGCGGTTCCCTGTCCCAAGGAGCGTGTGTGCTATTCAAACCGACTAGGAGAGGCAGAACAGAGAAGTGCGTGGCTGCGGAGCCTTGCTCTTGACAAGTTTCTGTTGTAGGAAGAAGCTCTTCGTGTTTGCCATTGCGCGGCACGTCGAGGACAACCAGGCGGTCAGGCCCAGCCAGCGTGGGTCTGTGAGGGGTTGGTCCTGTTTGACTGACCTGACCTTCTGGGACAAGGTGACCTGCTCAGTGGATGAGGGAAAGGCGGTGGGTGTTGTCTACCTGGGCTTTAGTAAAGCCTTTGACACCGTTTCCCACAGCATTCTGCTGGAGAAACTGGCTGCTCCTGGCTTGTATTGGTACACTCTTTGCTGCGTAAAAAACTGTTTGGATGCCCAGGCCTGAAGAGTGATGGGGAATGGAGTTAAATCCCATTGGCAGCCGGTCACCAGTGGTGTTTGTTCCCCAGGGCTCAGTGCTGGGGCCAGTTCTGTTTAGTATCTTTATCAATGACCTGGACCAGGGGATTGAGTGCGCCCTCAGTACGTTTGCAGATGACACCGAGTTGGGCACAAGTGTTGATCTGCCTGAGGGCAGGACGGCTCTGCAGAGGCATCTGGATGGGCCGAGGCCACTGTGTGTGAGGTGCAACCAGGCCAAGTGCCGGGTCCTGCACTTGGGCCTCAACAACCTCCTGCAATGCTGTAGGCCTAGGGATGTGTGGCTGGAATGCTGCCTGCTGGAAGAGTTGTGCCAGGGAAGGTTTAGATTGGATATTAGGAAAAAACTCTTCATCAAAAGGCTTCTCGGGCATTGGAAGGGGCTGCCCAGGGAGGTGGTGGAGTCTCCATCCCTGGAGGGATTTAAGAGACGCGGGGATGAGGCGCTTTAGGGACATGGTTTAGGGGTGGGCATGACTCTCTTACATTGGTCTTGATGATCTTCAGGTCTTTTCCAACCTAAATGATTTTATGATTCTGAGTTTTAGCAAAAAGCAGATGCCAATTTGTAACCATTTGTATTGCATTTTAAGTGTTTCGCAGAGAACTGATGTGTCTCCTCTTGTCCGTGTCCCTTAGTGCTCCTCACAGCAGTGAACTGTTACAGCGTGAAAGCTGCTACTCGTGTTCAGGATGCCTTTGCTGCGGCCAAACTGCTGGCGCTGGCCCTCATCATCATTCTCGGCTTCGTGCAGCTTGCGAAGGGTGAGTACGTTTCCTTTTTCTTTTGAAGGTGGCGTGCAGCTAAAGCAGAATCTGGGAATGAGGGATAAAGCCCAGGAGTGCTAACCGAAGCGTTTCACACCTAGCAGAAGCGCTTTTGCCCTCTTGGGTGCTTGGGTGATATTTTCAGCTCACGCTTTCCGAAGGGCTGACTGCTTTTGTGAGATTACGGGTTTGCCTCGCCGAAGTGATGCTTGATTTGACACTCCTGGAACCCAGCATATGCCACCCAAGGTCTTTTTCCACTTAATGCCACCACTGTGTGGCCTCTCCCTTGGAGATTGCAGAGCTGCCAAGTCTACAGGGAATGAAAATCCTGGAGCTATGGCTCTCGGAAGTCTTTTCTGTAACCAGTGGCCAGTTGTGGCCATTGGCTGGTAGAGGAGTATCTGCACGTGCAGACCAACCCCCAATCATTTTCATTTTGTCACAAACTACCCCTGCCCACTTCTTCCTGCTTCCGGGATGGAATAGCTTGGTGAGTCCATGGAGTCACACAGGGACATCTGGGTCAGGCAAGGCTTCCAAAACCACGTGCTGAACAGCGGTATCACGGCTCTCAGCTGACGCTGATGCACGTCTGTCAACTGGCGTCCGACAAAGATAAAAATGGGAAGATAAAGCACATTTTCTGGTGGTTTTGCTTGGAATCTTCATGCACACTTAAAATCCTCTCAAACCCAGGGAGATATTTCGTTCCAAGCCCATCTGGTGAACGCAGATAAGCTTTACTGCGTGCTTTTTCGTGTGAGTTTCGTGAAAATAAACTTTTCTTAGGGAACGGTACAGGCCCCAGTTGTTAAACATGGGTAAAAGTCTATAGGCAGTTCCTCCTGTCTGTACTGGCAAGTGTGTGTGTTTGTGTGTGTTTGAGCGTGCACACGGGTTGTTGTTATTCCGCTCTCAGCTATGGGAGCCAGTGCTGTCTTTGCAGAATTTCTTGCTTTATCAGAGGTTTTATTTTCTTCCAGCTCAGCGCCCGTGCTCAATGGGGACATTGTTTGAGGCTTATCACAAAACACACCTCTTTCTTCTTCGTAACTCCCCAGGCTGCTTGGCTGAACGTTGGGGTTGGGTTTTTTTTCCTCTCTTAGAAGGAAAAGGATAAGTAAACATGAACCTCTGTTGGTTCTTCAACATTTTACCACCAAATGGTCTTTACAATTTTGGTTTGCAGGTAATAATCTTGATTTGCATCTTCAGAATTGCCTTCCCTCCCTCTGCACCGTTCTTTTGTCCTTTAGTTGAGGGCGAATCGCTTTCTGCCCTGGTTCCTCACACATAAATACGTGATGTTTCCGTTGACTTATATCTGTAAGCAGTAAGAAATTTCAGTAAGAGATTTCTTGTGTACAAAAATCCCTGTCCTCTACTCTTCTCTCTCAGAAGCTCTTTACCTCCTGCGGAGCCTGTTACCGTTTCGAGTTCTTGCGGGGCCGGGAGAGGTTCAGCTGTGACTTGTGTGCATCTCGCAGTGCCGCTCGTTTCACGTGACATTTAGTTTCCTGCTAAACCACCTCGCTGTTTCGGACAGTGTGAAAGGTGACAGGATCAGGAGCAGTAATTAGGCAGTAACACGTGAAGGCAAAGACCTTTTCTCCCTGTTTGTGCACACCACACTCAACGTGAAGCGAGCTGGTTTGGCGTGGGAACCCACAGGGGATGCTCCTCAGTTACGCCTTGCTCTGTGGCACGCTGCTCCTTGTCTGAGTTCCTATATTACAACCTACTGCCTGGGATTCTGCCTGTGGTCTAACATGGATTTTATTAATCTCCTTATGGAAGTCGCAAGCTTTCTGGTAAGTCCCTAAGCATGTGCAAGCTCCGTTCGGATGCCCTTCCTTAGCTTCCACGTACATTTTTACAACTTTCTCAACTTCTCTTTAAATCGTGCCAGGTAACCTGATGCTTTTATGTAGCATGGATACATGAAGAAACTTTCTTTTCTTCAAGGAAAGCCTAGTAGCATCACTTAAAGCATCCTGAAAATGGGAAAGCGCCGCACTGTTCTCCATCATTGTTGGGACAGTACTTGGGTGCAAGCCCTGAGCCATTAGAAAAACACTTTTTAAGTGTAATGCAGAGCTCAAGTGGGTTGTCCAGGGAGGCTGTCTCACTGGAGACGTACAAGAACAGGTGAATATACGCCTCTCGGGGAGGTGTAAGCACGTCGAACCTGGCTTGGAGCAAGGGGGACGAACCTGGTGCATGTGGAAGGTGCCGTGTGAGAGCTCTCTGGGGCTGAGCTGTGCCCTGGTAGCGCAGGAGTGCTGGATCTTCTCCAGGCGAAATGCGACAGACCCATTCTTTCCAAGGGCTGACGCTTTTAAATGGGTAACTTTTTTCCTAAAAGCCTGTTTGACCTCTGAGTGGGTGGGAGATCCTGGGTCCCAGACATAACCACAGTCCCATGCCTTTCCCACTCCTCTGCATGCCCTCGTTTTCCTTTATCCCAGTTCCAGCGCTCTTTGGACAAGGAGGACTCTTACACTACCAGCTCAGTAAATTGGGTCCCGAGGCGACGGCTGGAACTGCGGTGAAATACGCGCCAAGTTGGCTTGTCTGGGGCTGCAGTTTGAGCAGGGAGCGGTCCTGTCTTCCCGTGACGCTCCGGATAGTGCCTGAGCAGTGCTGATTAACGGGCTGTAATGGTTACTGCCCCACGGCTGGTCTGTGTTTACAGCATCCGTAACAGAGAAGAGGAGCAGTGCCGCAGTTCCTTGCTGAAATGTGGGAACTTGGGAGACTTTACAGAAGTTACATCTTGCTCTGTGTCCACCTCCCGCCTTCAGCTTTCAGCTTTTTTTCTTTGCAGAAAAGCAGTAACATCTCAAGACAAAGAAATATGTGGCAATATTACCCCACAGAAAACAGCGTTTCCTTGTGATCCTTCTGTGGACAGCTGTTTTACATCACTCCTTTCATGCAACTTCAAAAGGAGGGTAGAAGTTGGTTTCCTACTCAGACAGCCTTTCAACTACTTGAAAGTTGAGTCGGTACAGCTGACGCGCTTGGGATGCAATTATTTTACTAATACAAAAGTCACAGTTCTAAAAGCCTTTGTGGGGCTAGAGTTGTGTTGAAAGTTCAGTGTCCTGGACTTAGTGTCTTGGCGTGTGAAACCTTATATATGGACCCCCAGCTGTACAGCCCACCGGTCTGTAGGACTTAAATAGCATAAGTAACTTAGAGCATAGAAAAGATCAGGGGTTTTTATAAAAACTAGGCTTATTTTTTGTTCTACTGTCTATCAGATTTCACAAATCGCTTTCTGCCCAGCTGCCACTGGGTATGTTTTGGCCATCTTCTTGATCTGCTGAGCAGGATGCCTGGGACTAGATCCTAAAGCCCGTTGGGACAGGCTGGGCAGGGTTAAGGGATGTTTTCTGCCCTGGCTGTGACACAGAGGTCTGTGGTTAGGTCTGCAGCTCTGCTTTTTAAGGCTTACGGTGCCTTAAAAAGTTAACCCAGGCATGAAACGGTCAAACAAAAGGGCTAATCTTGAAGGACATGCTCATGGTTTTTACATGCAGGGAAATTCAGGGAAGGCTTTGATGTAAAATAATTCTAAAAAAAACATATCACAGTCATATTTCAGATATATTCTCTTCTGTTGTTGCTGTCCTGGGGTTTCTCACATGTTTATCTGCCCTCGGGCAGCGAGGTGCTGCTCCTGCCTGCTGCGCGGTCGGGGAGCGCTGCCGTGCCGGGCTCCAGCCCTCGCAGCGATTCCTCACCAGCAGTTCTGCTTAAAAAAACCCAAACCCTAGAAACGGGCATTTGGGACTTAGGGAAATAGAATTTAACACTTGTTTTATTGAATTATTTTAATTGAACTTATTGTCCCTCCTCCCTCCCGATGCCTGGTTTTTGATCTTGTCTGCGGTGCCTCGAGTGCCTGTTTGGCGGCGGCAGCATTAATCTGAGTCCCTTCATGGGCCTGTCAGAGCCCAGCAGAATTGCATCTGCTGAACAAGCACGGGGTGAAGCAAGGACAAAGTAGGCAGGTTTAACTCCAGACCTTTGCCGTGGACGACTCAGACTAAGCAGGGAGTTTCGGTTTTAGTCTTGTTTTGCTTCTTTAAATAGATGTGTGCAGCCTCAGCACTGGCACCCCCATCCCAGTATCACTTGTTCTTTGTAAAAATGTGTTTAGAGGTATAGTTGTGGCTGGTAAATTCTGAACTTGATGCAGGAGGGTTTCCGAAAGTGCCGAAATGAAGGTCCAAGCCCTCAGTCATTAATGTGTGCTTATTGTGTTTGGGAAACCTCCTAAAAATGTTATCTGAGTCTTCCAGGTGCAACATCTGGGCTCTGTGGGCATGCAGGCACATCTGGGTGCTACTTTCGTGTGTCTTTTGCTAGAAAACACCCATCTGGTCTCTGGCTTTGTGAGGGTTATTTTGTTAGTTCCCTCTCCAAACTTTTCTCTTTGCCTTTTTGGTTGTTTTCCTGTGTGAAAAATCTTGATTAAGACAGACCTGAGGAGAGGGAAAGTTTACTCACTCTTCTTTTCCTCCCAGATTTTCTTCTCTGCTGCCAGTAGCAACGTCAGTTGAACGTCCCAAAAAAGCCCCTTGAGCCAGATCTGCGGTGACACGGGGCTGAGCCGGTGACCCCTGCAAAGAGCAAAGGCGATGGCTCTGCGCACGCAGCAGGGTGGCCATCTCGCTGGTGTCTGTGCCCACAGCGACCAGCTCACCCGAGGGACTGGCTCTTGGACAAGCCTGGGACACAAGAATCCCGCTGAGGTGGAGCTGTAGGTGTCTGGGATGAGTTTGGAGCCCCAGATGGGTGTTCACTCAGCCAGCCCGTGACTAACTCGCACTGTAGATCCTCCCTGGCAGAGAAGGGGCAAAGCTCATGGGTAGTAAACGCCGCTCAAGCTTTTGAGTGTGTCCCTGCAAGTTGGGGCTGAGGCTTGTGGATGAAGGATTGCAGGAAAAGCTTGCCCTGCAGCGTCCCGAGCCGTTTCTTGTTAGGCTGGCATGTAGAAATGCCACTCTAACATCATTTTCCAGCAGCAAGTTTTGAAGGAAAGCGACTGTGCTTCCCTTACTCGCCCTCTTGTTCGTGGAGCACGTGGAGAGTGGAAGACTGTACCGAAGGAGAGCACGAACAAGGAAGCTGGGAAAGCTGCCAGCATCCTGCACCTCTAAATCACATCAACCACACGTTGGAGATTAATCAGGCGTCTTAATGCTGGGGGGTTGATACAACACAATTATGTCTTATGGGCCTCTCGCTCTCTAATCTTTGGTTTCTTTTCCAGCCGAGGGTGGATGCTGAGGCCGGGTGGGCACGGCAGGTTAGCGTGCTGTGCCGCTTCCCTGCTCCGGCTGGGGGTGAGAGCAGCCTTTCCTTTCTGCTCAGACAGTTTTCTTCTTGCCCACTCTGCCGGGGAAATTTTTGGCAATTATAGATTCCGGGGTAGAGTTCAGCCTGCTGGGGCTCTTGCATTTTACAAGAACAAAGTTGCCTGTCCAAAACCAAATAAAATGCCTTTAATAACAACAACAGAAAACCCCAAACTACAGAAGCAGCCGGTCAGTGACCTGTGCTGCTTGCTACGATCTCGGGCTCGGGGCGGCTCCGTATGCACACGCTGGCAGCTTGGCCTTTAACGATGGCGTGAGCTGCTGTTTGCTTAACGTGGCGTGTGGAGGCTCGTGGCTGCGTTAATTCTTCAGGGTGGGAATGTGCCTTCCCGTCTGACAAGCTGCTTTATCCAAGGAGTTGTGGGTTGCAGCTCATTTTTGGCATCCTGAAGGAAGTGCCAAACGCGAAGCGGGATCGAGGTAGGTGCCTTGCGCTGGAGGTTGAGGAGCGCCTCCCGGACTCGCCGCGGGGGACCCTGCTCGCCGCCGCCGTGGGCTGAGCGGGTTTTAAGGCAGCTGCCACAAGAGGCTCTGCAGGCTTCTCGTTCTTCCGTGTGCAGCTATGCCAGCAATGCAGACGTGTTTGACTAGAGAGCAGCTAATACTTCGGCATTTGCTTCTTTGCATCTCTGTCTGGATCTCCTCCCTCCGTCTCCATGAAGCCTTTGGCCGCAGCGGCCTTTCACGGCTCAGGTCTCCCCGTGCCGCCGACAGCTCGGTGTAGCTTTTGCTGGAATTCTCTACTGGTCCTTTCCCACAGCCTTCAGCTGCTGGGCTGAAATTAATGGCTTAGTTGTGGTGCTGGAGGTGCGGGTGACCGGCAGGATCTGCCTTCCCCAGAATGTTCCTGGCTGTCCTGCATGTCAAGCTGGTTGGCTCTGGTTAGCCCCTCCGGAGCCTGGTCGGGAGGGTCATCCTTGTTTGTCAATCAAGTTTCTATGGATGTGGAGTGAACCTGTGTATGAAAAGGAAAATCCAAGCTTATGGAAGTGGCTGGAAACCCACTGGGTGGTTTCTTTAGGGTTTGCACCTTGCTGTTAATCTGCCCTGATAGGGACAGGCATGGGGACGTGTAGGACACCTTTCCGTGCTGTGGTAAGGATCAAAGGGACCCTGTTCACCCGGGGTCTCTGCACTGCCTCTGCTTTCTGGCTGCCGGCGCAGACACGGCGTTTTGCGTGCTGCTGCTTCTGGGTCTGCTGCTTTATTTCTCGTCAGCGAATGTTATGCTGGCAGATGCGAAGGTTGTGAAAGGTGTTTGCTTAGGAGGAGGAGGGTAAAAGGCTTTTTGCTGGCATCAGCAGGATGCAGAGGTGAGAAAGGTAACAAAACACTCACTGGTCCCAGTCGGGGGCCATTGCAAAAGGAGAAGCCGTGAAGCTTGAGGTGTGTGCTTGGTGGAGCGAATCCAGGAGCCAACCCGGAGGAGAAATTATATCGACAAAGCTTCCCAGCATTGGGAGGAGAGAGGGACTTTCCCATAAAACAGAAGGAAGTCATTGAAACGAGGGGAAGCGTCATCACCTGTCCACAGCTGGTGGTGAGAACCAGGGACGTAACACAGGAGCCCCAGCTCCTCCTTGGATGCCCTCTCTGCTGGTCCACGGGTTCTGGTGGTGTCATTCAGACCCGTGAACTCACCAAGTTTAACAGCTGCTGTTCAGAACTGCTTAATGCAAAGCTGTCTGCAGAGTGGCAGCGATGAGAGAGGAGCAAATGGCTTACATGGCTCCCAAGCGTGGATTTCCTGGGGAGCCATGAGCTGCTGAAGCAATGCTCTCCTCACCCTGGCCCCTGTGTGTGTCCTGCCCTCTTGTTTTTCTGACTCAGTCAGTTGAACTCTTGCTGCTGTTCTCAGGAAATGGCTCAACAGTTGAGTGGATCTTCTCCTCTGGGGTTTTTCATACATGCAACGCATTTCTCCCTGGCTTGGTTTCCTCCATGAGCTGAGGGCCCCCCCCTTCTCTTGCTGAGCTCTCTAGATGGCTGTGTTCCCTCTCCTCGCTGTTTAGGCAAGTTGAAAATATTTAATTATCATTAAATGCTTTCTGCAAGAGAAGATTGCTGCGCTATTAAAACCGGAATGGACATGACTGGGGAGCGAATGAACATTTTCAAAGAAAGGGTCTGAACACGCAGCGCATGGACCCGAAATAGGTCCCTCCCGCAGAAAGGCCCCAGGTGACCCATCGCTCGCTGGCACAATTACCAGAGTCTTGGCAGCTGGCAAGAGCAGCAAATGGGGTTTGTGTCAGAGCTTGTTACCGTAATTTGGTTAATTGTAGAGCAGAGTGCAGTGGAACAGCCAGTTCAAACCAGGTTTCAGATCGCCGGGGTGCCGGGCACGGGCAGGGCATTGCCTAGAGAGCAGCCCCAGCTGCGTGGGCTGGGGAGGAGCAGGAGGGTGGGCAGAGCACGCCTCTGCCGGGGATGCGCCGGCTTACAGAGCTGTCGCTGCGTGGGAGCAGTCGAGGCCACGCAGAGTTGTAACCCTTGATTTGATCCGAAGTCTGCAGTTCCAACCTCCCAGGTCTGGAGGCCTGAACTGCACGTGCAGGCTTGAAGGATGCTGCGTGTCTGGGGCCGAGG
>NW_010266344.1:22167-27241 GCF_000690775.1 Eurypyga helias
GAACAGCAGTGCGGGGAGCAGAGGGCGGAGGTGAGAGTGAAGTGCTGGCCCCTCCAGCCCAGTATCCCCAGTCTCCAGCTGGGACAAGAACAAGCATCAGTGGGTAACTGTAAGAACAAGAAGGGCACGTGGTGCTTCCTGGGTGCTTGCTCAGCCTCCGGTGCATCTCTGGGCCCTCTGCAGCAGAGGGGGTGTCCTTGTGTGATGGATTTCCCTTCCATCACTTGCGGGTACAGTCAGAGCTCACCCACTGTATTGTACAACTTGGTCCATGTGGGAAGGCATCTGGGATACCTTTCCAGCATCGCTGCTGGAGCATGGCTTTTTTGCCCTGAGACGTATAATGTGGTGCCAGTTACTTCTGTGAAGGCACGGCTGGCGGGCACTAATTATTATAGCTCTGGTGATCCGTTCGTTGCCTAGCAGGGTGTGACGGAGCTTTGCTGCAGTGATGGTGGGAGAGGACGGATGCTCTGCTGGGATTTAATCCTTGGGGTGTGTTTGTTAAGGAGCCTGGCCTCCTCATGCAATCGGGAAGCAGTAAAGCATGGAAGAAGCCAGCATCCTGGCAAAGGGGCATCATGTGGGGGAACCTGATAATATGAGCTGGTCCCCTTGGAGTGGGAAGAGCTAGATCTCTGCTCCTCTGGCTATTTAATCGTGTTGTGACGTGTTGCTAAATCAGTTTCACCATGGAAGCAGGGAGACGTGAAGTTTAGCAGCCGTCTGCAAGCTTTTGGAGAGCTACAGCCTATGCTCGGTGAGGCAGGGAGAGGGCAGCGGGATGCCCAGGGTTGAGGAGGAAGAAAAACTCTTTCCTTCCTTCCTACCTCGTCTCCTGGCTGCCTCCGCGCTGGCTTGCCGCTCCTTTGCCGGTAGCAGCATTTTGGTGCTTCAAAGGGGTTGGTCAGGTACGTGCTGCGGCGGGTGCAAGGAAGAGGTGTGGGAGTAATTAGTTACATCCCACCCCTCCATCCCTCTGCCTAACCGCGGTGTAATGAAATGCCAGGCTCTGGTTTCATTGCTTTGCTTCGGTGCCGCTCCCGCAGCAGTCCCGCTCCTGCAGCAGTCCCGTGCTGCCTTTCCCTCCTCCTTGTGTCCCGGAGGGCAGGCAGCCCCCCTGCCACACAGCCCAAGTGTCTGTACAGCCCGGCAGGCCCCTGAATTGGGCTTGGAGCGTTCCCTTCCCAGGGGCTGAAGATGCCCGTTGTTCCCAAGCGGGTGGCACGTCCTGAATCCAGGCACAGGTTCCTGGGCTGGGGACCACCGATGCTCTTCTCTCCCTGTCAGCTGGGCGAGGGTGGCAGCTCTTCCTTGGCAGCACTAGCACACGGTTCAGTTTCTGTTTGAGGTTTGGGAAAGCACAGAACGAAACCTGCAGATGTCTCAGAAAAAGGAACATTTGGCCTGAGAGCTTTTAGCCTGTGACAAACAGAAAGAGGCTGTTGCTGGAAGCTGGTGTCCAGAAGCACAGGCGGACCTTTGAGAAGAGAGGTCCCGAGGGGTGTTTAAACGACCTGGAGAGCTCCCCTGCTCTCCTAGCCCATCCATGTGCTGCTCCAGTAACTAATTACAGTCACTGTTAACAAAAAGTCTATCTATCTTATTCCCACAACAAAAGACCTGGAAAGAATGAGACTGGTAATTATTCAGGAGGGGCAGAAAATAAACTCAGGAAAGATGAGCCTGAGGGATTCAACAAAATGTGACACTGTGCACACCCACCTCCTGCTCAGCCGTTTTATTCACAGCCAGGCCAGGGCATTACTGCTAAATTAAGATTACATGACTGAACCTATAAGCCAGGAATTAAGGTTAAACTCTCAGCGTTATAGCAGCCTCTGTATTTCGTGTTACGCTCCGCGGTACGTGTTCTCACCTCACTGTTTAAAAACGATGGATGTGTTTGGCTGCGGAGACTCACTGGCTGCAGGGGCATTAAA
This sequence comes from Eurypyga helias, assembly GCF_000690775.1. NCBI lineage: Eukaryota > Metazoa > Chordata > Aves > Eurypygiformes > Eurypygidae > Eurypyga > Eurypyga helias. Next base: position 24,111 of record NW_010266344.1, read on the forward strand.
TACAACCCAGGTAGATTCAGGAGAGACCTTTGAGTGCACAGAGATGCTGGGAGGGAGGGACAGGGCGACACCAGTGGAGAACTGCAGCCTGCAGTGGAGTCTGGACAAGTAAAGCCTCGCAGACCTGCTGCAGGGAACTGCGGTGCGTGTCCCGGACCTGACTGCCCAGCGCAGGAGCTGCTGTTGTCCTGGTTCTTACACAGCTCACACCCACAGCGTCCCCTCGCAAGCCAGGGAAGAAGGCAGAGGGATGCTACTTTCCTGGGTGGCTTTGTGAGCAGGGAGCGTTTTGCATGCCGTGTTAGGAAATACCTGTTTGTCTTGGTTAGGACTCACCAGGAGGGAGGAAAGAGGTAAAGGATGGGGATAGAGGGTCAGATAGAGAGAGGGAAAGACAAGATTTCTCCCACAGACAGGCCAGCTCCGTGTCACTGGCACAGATTAGGAGCAGTCCTTTGTGAAGCCCCATCAATGACCGATGCACTGGCAGAACGTCGGGAAAACTCCTGTCCCCACAACTATAAAGATGAGGCTGAGGCATTAAAAGATCTGTGAATTTGTATTTGTTGCTCAGCCTCTGCACAAGGGGCTTTTGGTGACATAGGAGAGTGACAGATTCCACCACGAGATGGGAAAAGAGGCAAAACGCCTGGTGTACGAGCACCGCTCTCCTCTCCCCAGACACCTTGTGCTGAGATGAAGGGTTAAGCTCCAGGCTCTGCTGACTGCCATGTGATGCAGTTGCTAGTGATTAGTAAAGATCTGTGCCCTAAGAGGAATCACATGGGCTCTGACAGGGCTCCCGGGATGCAAACGTGCCCTGCCGAGTCCTGCCTCACTCCTCGCTTCCGTCCTCGCCAAGGGGAGCGCGGGGTCTGGGGAGGGGAGCGTGGCTTCGCCATCCCACACCTACACCCAGGCTCCACATCAAAAGGCAGGGAACAAAACAACTGCAGAGCATTTTAAAGCAAAATAAATAAACCTTTGGCTGCTCTGGGAGAGTTATTACCAAAGGTACAATCGAGTCGTCTATTTATGGCTTTTTATTTCAAAAGCAGATACATAAGAGGAACTTTTGATGTTCAAGTCCTAAAGAAGCTGACTTCTGATACTCAAGCCCCAAAGAACCTGACTTCCCACAATCAAAGGGACTGCTGTAACCCTCTGCTTTATCAGGTGGCCGGTGAGATGAGAGGAAATCCTGGGTTTCTGCTTTACTGGGTGGCTGGTGGAAGTGGAGGAAATCCTGGGGTTTTATCGAACAAAAGCAGCTTTCAGTTGAGAGGACAATGTGACAATATCTGTTTGCATAGCATCTTCCACAGGAAGGCCCCCAGAACGTTTTCTTCACGGGGAGAAGCTGTCTGGGAGATGAAGCTCGGTGATAGCACGTTGCAGTGTGAGAAAGTTTTGAGGCCTCAGTAGTGGCCAGTTGCTTGAGACAAGTGTATCTGGGGCTGATTATTCGGTGTATTTCTGTGGATTAATTAAGCATAGAATCATAGACTGGTTAGGGGTGGAAGGGACCTTAAAGATCATCTAGTTCCAAGCCCCCTGCCATGGGCAGGGACACCTTCCACTAGACCAGGTTGCTCCAAGCCTCATCCAGCCTGGCCTTGAACACTTCCAGGGATGGGGCATCCACAGCTTCTCTGGGCAACCTGTGCCAGTGCCTCCTCACCCTCTCCGTGAAGAACTTCACCGCAGAACTGGAGGAATCAGCCCGATACAGAAATATGTGCACATGCTCTCTAGCATAACCTGAAATGCATTGGCATGATGTTTAATTATCTGAACAGCAGCTTTTGCCTCCATGTTTCTTTCTCTGTTTCAGCACCCATACAGGCCTTTGGGGTTTTGTCCATCTGCATCGATCCTTTCACATTTTTGTTTTCTGCAGGTGATGTGTCCAACCTGACTCCTGAACACTCCTTCGAAGGCACAAAAGTAGACGTGGGGAACATCGTGTTAGCTTTGTACAGTGGTCTCTTTGCCTATGGAGGATGGTAAGATGCAGCCCTGGATCCCTTTTTAATGCTGAATACTGTAGTTCAATCCTTTATCCCCAGACTGTGTTTGCAGGAGGAGTGTGGGCCAGGACTTTCCATCTTGGGTGTTGGGCTCTTGTCCCAAGTGACAAGCGATAGGAAGGAGCCTCAAGTTGTGCCAGGGGAGGTTTAGATTGGATATCTGGGAAAATTTCTTCACGGAAAGGGCTGTCAGGCATTGGAATGGGCTGCCCAGGGAGGTGGTGGAGTCGCCATCCCTGGAGGGAGTTAAAAGACATGTGGATGAGGAGCTTAGGGACACTGCAAGGAAGCCAGCAGGACGGTGTGCTTGATCCACCAGCCAGGGCATGCGCTTTGCAGGGTTTGTGCTGCAGGTCTTGGACCAGCACCAGCTGTCCTAAGTTTTCAGTCTCTCTACCCCTCCTGAAATTCCCTTGCAGATGAGTAAGAGGGAAGAGCATCATTTATTCCACAGACTAACCAGAATTAACCACTGTTCTTTTTCAATTACAGGAATTACTTGAATTTTGTTACGGAAGAGATGATCAATCCCTACAGGTAGGTGTGTGCGATGACTTCCCTAAGAAGAAAAGTTGTGAGGAAAGGGCTTCCCAAAACGAGTGTAACAGGGATGGCTAATCAGCCCAGAAGCCAAGGTCTTTTTTCTAGGGAAGTAGAAAAAGAGGTAAATGAATGGCATTGATCATCCCTGAACAGGGGAAGGGGGATGATAATCTCCGCATGGGAAGGGCTGTTGCTTACAGCGCTTTCCTGTGCTGCAGATATTAGAGTTGTGGGGAAGTCCTGCTTCCTTGGCATGGCACCTCTCTCAGTTACAGGCAAGGAAGAAGCACTCCTGGCTCTATTACTGTCTTGTATAAACTCCCCCAAGAGCATTTGTGCGTACATCTGTTTGTCACATGCTCTTCCTGTTCTCTTGAGCAACAGCCGCTCTCTGCACTGCTCATGCCTTACAGGGTTGTGCAGGGCACCTGGTGAGATGAGGGTGGGCCACACCAAAGCAGGACATCGCTGATAAATCCTTTCTCCTCATCGGGAGGGTGGCTGTGAGGCGCTGTCAATATGAGCTGCCGGCTCACTTCTGTAAGAACCCGTTCCTGC
>NW_010266344.1:27265-33523 GCF_000690775.1 Eurypyga helias
TGCCGGGAAGTGTAAGATTTGATACGCCTTTTCCTTGACAAACACAGTTATAATAAAAGGGTTTTGCACATTGCAATTATTTTCTTGTCTTCTGAATGCAGTCATGGTATTTGACTCTCTCCTCCTGGGGCTTTGAGCTCCACTAGACCAATTATACGTGGCATCAAGCAGGGTTTCCTTTTTCAGTTTCCGTTCACAAATGAAGTTAGACTATTTGGAAAGGCAAATTTGTACCAACACGGCCTTGTCTTTACAGACCCGCTCAGACTGTGTCTGAATTCATTTTCTTTGTGTTTCATCCACCCAGCCAGCTGCACAGGGTTAGAGTCTAAAAGCTGCCCACTAAATCCCTGCCCTTTCCATCTCCTGCACGAAACCCACTGGCACAAATGCTTCTCCTTTGCCCAGAAGAGAATGTGTGTTAATGCCGCTAGCAGGAGACACGGGGGGTTATTTTTAATTAATTGCCTTTGCAGTGGATTACTGCTTGCCCAGCCAGCCAGTCTCTCCATGCAAAATGTCCCTTCCTCCGTAATCCTTCACTCTGTTCTGCCAGCCTCCAGGCTGTTCCCGTGTGGGCACCTTCTCCTCTCTTAGGGGAGCCGCATGTGACTGGGGAACGGGACATGCTGAAGAACCAGAGGAGAGCAGAATGGCTCGTGCCAATTTTAAGTGGGCACAGGAGGGCTGATCCTTGGCATCAGCAGCTCTCCGAACGGCAGCACTCCGTTATAATTTATGTTTTCTTCCTAGAAACCTGCCTCTGGCTATCATCATCTCGCTACCTGTAGTCACTTTGGTTTATGTGCTGACAAACTTGGCTTACTTCACGACGCTGTCGACGGATCAGATGCTGACGTCCGAAGCGGTGGCCGTGGTAAGATAGGTGCATTTCTGACGTGACTCATCTGCTTTCCAGGGCTGGTTAAATCAGACTTAACAATCTCTGCATACATCTCCTCGTTTGTTCCATCCTGGTCGTGGCTGCTGACAAAAAAAGCTGATGCTTGACAGGAGATAAAGAGCAACTGTGACGAGAGCAGGGAAGAACAGTGTGATACCCAGTGGGATTAATCACAGACAATAGTAAGGTTGAGCAGACAGTGAATGCTGCTCTTAATTCATGAACACGCAAGGTTGCTGCTGGCCTCATGACTTATCATCAGTTACCAGAGCATGATATTTATGGGAAAAGGTCATTCAGTCAATACTGAGCTAGATTGCTCGCTCTCTGTATCTCCCTTGTTTCAATTAAGAGAGAAAAATAATACTTCTCTTAATTAAAATGCCACTGCAGTCAGAAACCCTGATTGCTTCAGAAGCGAGCAGTATGGTATGACCTTGCAAACTGAGCATGACCAGGATTGCTCAGTGCTTCAAGGGGAATCTCCCAGGCCAGGATAAATCAGTCTGGGACATTCAGGTGACAATCCTTCGGGTTAGTACCGAGCCCTCGCTCCAGCCTGCACGTACACGGTGCCGAGTTACTGGGGGTGCCGGCCTGTGCTGCATTGCTCTAGCTGCGTGTCTTTGCAGGTCTTGAAATCAGGCGGTTGGCACAAAACCCCAGCAAAGCAGCGTGGGGTTAATTCAGGATGTAAACCAGCTCCAGGTCACTGTGTATCTAAGGAGCTTTGGGTTAGTACCGAGCCCTCGCTCCAGCCTGCACGTACACGGTGCCGAGTTACTGGGGGTGCCGGCCTGTGCTGCATTGCTCTAGCTGCGTGTCTTTGCAGGTCTTGAAATCAGGCGGTTGGCACAAAACCCCAGCAAAGCAGCGTGGGGTTAATTCAGGATGTAAACCAGCTCCAGGTCACTGTGTATCTAAGGAGCTGTGTCCCAGGTCCTTACTCAGCAGTTGGCAACGGCTGCCTGCCTGAATCTCCTCGCCGTTTCCGTTTGGTCTTGAGCTTTTGGATAGCCATTCTGATAAATGTTGTGTCCTGACGCTGAGGGAGGGGCTTTCTGCTGATTTTTTTGCCATCCCACAATATGCTTTTTCAGGAAGGAGGAGCAGCATGTGGCAGTATGGAAAACTCCATAACAGCTATGTCATTTGTTCAGATTTCTACAAATACTAGGTCTTTGGAGGCAGCTGTGAGTCCTTCTGGACATTCTGAGTGTGAAATGCCTGTCTTGTTGCCCCCATTTAGGATTTTGGGAACTATCACCTTGGCGTCATGTCCTGGATCATACCCGTCTTTGTTGGCTTGTCGTGCTTTGGATCTGTTAATGGATCTCTCTTCACCTCTTCCCGGTAGGTTTCTTGCTCAGTTTTGTGGAGTTTTACAAGTTTTTTGTGTCAGTTTTACAAGTCATGCTGAATGCCTCTTCATTTGGAGTCGTCCTGCACAGAGTGGCTGCGGGTACCCAAAGTGCAGAGGGTCTGGAGACCATGTGGGGAAAAGAGATGACTTGAAAACCATATCCAGTTTCAAGGAAACGCTTTCAGTGGTCTCCGTCTTCTGTTCCTCGGGCAAAATCCTGTTGAAGTTGTTGGAACATAAACAAACACAGGCTTGGGGCTCAGGGATGTTGTCTGAGAAAGTGGTTTTAACGAAAAACAGAAACTTATGAAACTTCAGGGCTGAGAATCCCTCCAGAAAGAAGAGGAAGGGTGGGGCACAATGCGGACTGAGGGGGTTCCAACACGCATCTCCCAGGGGTGAGATGCGTGTCGGAACTGAGGGGGTTCCAGGTCTGACACGCATCTCCCAGGTTACCTTAGGAAAGTCACTTGATTGCACTCCCTGGAGGACATAAATACACCCTTTCTTGCATTTCTTGGCCGTCTCCGGCCTTATTGGAAGGCAGGGACTCTCCACTGTACGTGCAGAACACCCCGTGCTGGGGTCTGATCCTGCACCAGTGACTAGCAGAAGGGTGGCAGCTGGTGTTGTGCAATGCTCCACGAAGGTGGAAATCCTGCGTGGAGCCTGGGCCTTCCAGTGGCACTGCCTCAGCATGCTCTAGGCTGAGCTTGGGCGGTTCCCACTTGGTTTGTGCTGAAGACAAACCCCAGCCCGCGGCCAAAGGCTGCTGAGCTGATAGCTGCTCTGTCTCCCCCACCTCAGGCTGTTCTTCGTGGGATCCCGAGAAGGACACTTGCCTTCAATCCTCTCTATGATTCACCCCAGGCTTCTCACTCCTGTGCCGTCCCTCATCTTTACGGTAAGCACTTGGCTCTGGGATGGTGAGCGTCGACCTGGTATTGAGAAACGGGCCGGGGGTGGGTTCCCATCAGAGTGGATGAAGGAGGGGGGTGGTATTTGGGCACCATCTCCAGACACAGCCGTTTCTGCAGGAAAGGATAGACCTTTCTCATCATATTCTCGCCTTCTACTGCTGGTTTGAAATCGCTCCGGGCACCAATTGAAAATGGCTTAATGAGTAAAAAATAATCAGCCAGATTCTTTTCCTATTACTCTAAAATACCTGTATTTAGTGTTGAAACACTTGTGATTTTGCCTCCTTTGCTAATGGCTTGTTTTTCCTGGCTGCAGTGCATCATGACCCTGCTCTATGCCTTCTCCAACAACATTTTCTCAGTCATCAATTTCTTCAGCTTCTTCAACTGGCTGTGCGTGGCTCTGGCCATCATCGGCATGATGTGGCTGCGTTACAAGAAACCAGAGCTGGAAAGGCCCATCAAGGTGAGAGCAGTGTGGTGATGGTGTGGTGGGACCTCCCTGAGTCCTTCTCGGCACCCAGGGGGGCTCAGCAGGTACGGTTGCTTGTCCTGTACGAAGAGGGACGGGGACCGCAAGCGTGCAGGGGAGATGTCACGATGTGGCTAACACATGTGTCCCAGCTGCATGGAAATCTGCCGAATGCGGATCCGTGCAGGAGGGCAAAGAGCTGCCCTGGCCATGGGGACGTCCCAGTGAAGGAGGCTCTGGGTGTCAGAGATGTGGGTGTTCTGGTGGGGTCGCCCAGCGGGAAGCTCTTGGTGACTAACATATTGCCCAGGACAAATCACAGCCTGTGGCTCCCAGCGAAAACACTCTGTACCGTTGTGGAATTCACTCAGAATAGTTCTTTAATAAAGCAGACAAACCCACGCCTGTGGAGATGAGAACTTTGTTCGCATTGTCCTTGGCCAGCTTGGCAGTGCCGTGTCCCATCTGGGAGGAGGCCAAGATCATGTCAGCCACAAGCGTGTCTGCCTTCCTTAAAGGCAAGTTTCTCACTCGTCCCCCAGCACTCTCCAGTCTCTGCCAGGCACAGGCAGCCGAGGGAAACAAACTCGCAGACCTGTCCCAGTCCCAGAGGAACTCTCTGCGAGGTGTTTCCTTTGGTTTTTCTCCTGAAAGCTGGGCTGCATCAGTGGGTGCCGTGATCAGAGCCGGGTAGCTGAGAGCCCTGAGAAACTGCAGTGAGGATGCTCCGGCTTGTGCCATGGTTGCTGCTGGATTTGATGCAGTTGGTACAGCTGCTTTTTATAAGGAATCGTTCAAGCATGGAATTGGGGTAAAAAAAATGGGTGTCGAGAAAAGTTTACACTGTCTTGGTGAGCCACATGTCCCTACTTTGTTGTGCTGGTGTTCAATGTGCGTTAGGTGTTACCTACTTCAGTTTTTCCAGGATTGCTGAAGGGCACTGCCTAAACCAGTACCTTCCCCGTGGCAGTTCAAGGTCACAGTCCCCTTGTTCACATCAAGTCCACGGTAGAATATGAGCTCCTCCCCAAGCTGTATGGCTAGGCAAAATTCACCCTGTTCCCCCGATATGACATCTAACGTGCTTTTTGGGTCTTCATTTAGGTGAACATCTGCCTGCCCATTTTCTTCATCCTGGCCTGCTTGTTTCTCATCGCTGTTTCCTTCTGGATGACGCCGAAGGAATGTGCGATTGGCTTTGCAATCATCTTCAGCGGGATCCCTATTTACTTCTTCGGGGTCTGGTGGCAAAACAAGCCCAAGTGGGTTCTCCAAGGCATCTGTAAGTAAGAGCAGTGAAGAGCGAGGGTGCCGCCTTGCTCCCAAACTACCAGCTTCCCAGTGAGTGTCCTACGGCTAGTAGCACTGACTCTTCTTTGCGTGGTGGAGGCTTCCAATGTCTTGGCCCTGATCAATTCTTTAGCGGTGACAAGCTTTAACCTGATCATTATATTATCTACCAGGCGCCCAGAAGGCACCCAGGCTTGTGAGAATGGCAAAGTTTGGGCCAAATACAATCATTTTTGTTTTAATCTTGGCGAATGGGTTGCTGTGCAGTGGAGCGTAATTTGCTGAGCATATTGCTGCCTCTCTCCTGCCTCCTGTAAAAGCACAGGGTCAAGCCTTTTGTCAGCGGAGAATCCCGTTCTGGTGGTGTAGGAAGGGAAAAGACGTAACAGCCCAACAGTCTGAGCACAGTTGGCCTCCATTTGACATTCAGAATTAGTCCCAATCCATCCCTTAGCCAGTGCTAACATTTCTGATCCAGTCAAAGCTTTCCTTGGCATCAAAACGTGGCAGCAGAGGGAGGGGAAAACCCCCTGCTTTCTCTCAGGAGGTTTATTTTTAAGGTACCTTTGTACCAGGTTTTCCGACGGCTGATGCCGCACCACGGTGTGTTTTGAAGGGGTGGAGGGGCTGTGCTTGGCACACGTAACCTCTGTCCGAACAGCTGAATCGAGAAAGTCACTCCCTGTTGTCCATGTAACTGAACTTTACCATCTGCCTCCCAGCTCTCACACAACAGCCTGACCTAGAAAAACAGACAAGTAGAAATGCCCAGCCTTAGCTGGATGCTTTTTATGAAGAAGAAAAAGGCTTTCAACACCACTCAGCCCTTGTTAGTCTTTTCCTCCCCTCCCGTCTGTCTGTCTGTCTCTCTCTTTCTCACACACTCAGTTTTTTATTCTGAGTATTAGGCTCAGTTCCTGGAAAAGCCATTTTTGCAGTGCCTGGGTGGCAAATTACCAGATTAATTGTTTTCTACCACCAAAAGTTCGTAAGGAGAATATAGAAAATATTCTGGGAACACAGTGATAGTCCTGCAGATGTCAGAAAACATATGAACTTTAAACACAGGTGTGTGTTCATTTAGTGGAGATAATCCGATCACCTCTGACTGATCTGGTGTGGACCTGGTGTGTGTTTAGAACGAGCAGAAGCTTTACCTGGCAAGCCTGTCCTGTGGTCGCCAAGCACACAGCGAGGCAGCAGAAAGCTGGGTGTGCTTGGACACTACCCACCAAAACTGATGGGTGGAAAAATAAAAGTTACTCAGGTTTAGCACCTTTCCTGTGCAAACGTGCGGCTGCACCGCTTC
>NW_010266344.1:33544-38888 GCF_000690775.1 Eurypyga helias
TGCAGTATGCTGAGCTGGGTTTGTCCCAGTTGCTCGAGCCTTTAGAGACGCTGTGTGCCGAGGCTTTCAAAATTGGAAGTAACAGCGTTGGCTCATATTTTCTATGCCCGTTCCTGCTATTCTGCCTGACCCACTTTGGCTGCCTGCAGTTCTGGCACCCAGACGTAGTTACCCTATCACTGTCCAATTAGAAAGTGGTGTCAAGGAGTACCAGAGCCTCTCTCATGCAGCACAGCGTCCTTGCTGCAGGAGCAAAGCTCCCGCTGCTACACATTCAAGTGTTGGGCATGAGTAGAGAGAAGCCCACGGCCTCCTTTTCAAGCCTTTAATTGTATTTGGACTGATCTTGCTTCCAGCCACGGGGTGGGGGGGCCAAATGGGTCAGCCCTTTGGAGGCAGAGCGTCACGAACCAAGACACATATTGAGCCCCTGCACGCGATCTCTGACCTGTACTTCGCTTTCTTCCCCACAGTCTCCGCAACAGTCCTGTGCCAGAAACTGATGGAAGTGGTTCCGCAAGAATCCTAAGCAGGAAAAGCAGAGACATTCAGCTCGAGGAAACGCACAATATTATTTTAAGACGACACAAGGAGAAAACGCTTCTGATCCCTCGTAAACAAAACTTCGGCACTGGAGCACCCCGTCGGAGCTGCTTTGTGTCTGACACCGTGTCCCCGGCTCTGCCTTGCCTCCTCCAGCCCCTCCGTCACCGCCCTTTAGCCTGGCAGGTGAGCAGCCCTGCGATGAGAAGTTCTTGGTACGAACGTGGGCCAGGAGGAGGAATTCCTGCCGGCAGCGTCAAAGGGGTCCCGCCTGTCCAGCGACAGCGATTCCGATCAGCATCTGTGTGTGTGTGTGATACTGAGGGCTGTACTTCAGTTCTGTGTAGGCTTACTTGGTTGGGTCTGGGATCCCCCAGGCAACGGTGGGTCTGCTCACGAGCCCGTTTGAGTGCTGCCAGCCATAGAAACGTGCCTGTGTCAGGGGCTGGGACCCTGGGCAGAGCCCCCCCAGCCTTACTTGGTAAAGAGGGGGTGGTTGGATAGCGAAGGTTGGCTGACGTTGGCTCACACGCTCACACACACACAAACTCCTACCAAAATAAGTGCTTGCTGGACGCTTGGGACTCTGTTCACTGGCAGTGGCTTAGGTGAGACAAGGCAGAGCAGGATTAGTGTCAGAGAAATGGTGTGGGAAGGCCTCTCATTGCATTTCTGACAAGCACTCGGGGTTCCCTGCCACTGTCTGGCTTTTAACTCCCAGATCCAAGACATCTCCCTGCTGTTGAGCCACTCCTCCAGGATGCTGTTCACCAGAATGCCCATCCTGTGGCCCTGTGATTTAGCACTGGGGCAGGTGCAGGCCTGAGGGTCGAGTTCCTCCCCATAAACGCAGGGAATTGCAATTAGCAGCAAGCCAAGGCCTTGGCTTGCTCACCCCATGTTTTTCTGTAGATAGGCTATCATCCAGCATGGGATGAGCAACACTGCTCTCCGAGTGGCCCTGTTCATTGCCTGCAGCGTGATTCGTGTTTGCCCCTAAACCATTTGTGGAGAGATGAGAAGGATGGGATTCCCTTGGCTCATTCCCTGGGGTGGGTCTGTGCGTTGCCTGTCTCCGTGCCCTTCATTTCGCCGTCTCTTTTCTAGGACAGGCAGTGGAGATGGGACCAGCGGGGTCTGGGGTGTAAAAAGGGGCAGATGTCCCTGGGAGGCTGGAGCTTGGCTTTCATCTCGGGGTGCTGTAGATGCTCAGTTCTGCTCCAGGCAGCAGGGACTGGGGGTCCCGTTCTCTGTGCAGAACTGCAGCATCAGGTTTGGCTTGGCGAGATGCCCCCACCAACATCCTCCTATCCAGGGAATGGATTTTTGGGCATAAACTGCGATCCATGTGTGAAATCTCGTTTTGCTGTGGTGGGTGGTGCAGTCCCATCCCCTGAGCCCACCCAAAATTCCTCTAGTTCCTGACTAGTCGAAACTGTCCTCTTAGGAGCCCGTTGCTTTATTTGGTCACGAGCATCACCTTTGCAGCCAAACTGCAGTTCCTGACCGCTTTGCTCATCATGCCTCTGCGCTCAAGGTGAGAGTTGGAAATCAAACGCATCTTTTTTTCCCCACAAGTGAGCTGCTTCAGTCTCTGTTACAGATCTTCTTTGTGCTTGTGCTTTGTGCAAATGGGTCGTGGAACTACTTCTCCTCAGTATTTTTGTATGCTAAGCTGTTTGGAAGCTGGGATCCTCCAAGAGCTAATGCTCTCAACTGGATTCTCCTCTCCATATGGATATTTTGGATGAAGAGGCATTAAGGACACCAATGGTACTAGCTCATGCTTTGTCCTTTCAGATGTTCTTTAGCAACAAAAAGCCAAGAGTGTGTGTTAGAGCAGGTGGCAGCTTCGGTTCAAGTGTGTGTGACAATGACCGTGGCTGTGTCAACCAGTGTCTGCGTGCAGTGCTTTGCTATCGCTTCGCCAACCGCGCGTCTTTGCTGTGGGGCAGTGCGGGAGGAATCGAGAGACAATCATCGCGCCGGAACCCTTCGCTGTCAGGTTCCTTCTTCCACGGCGGCGCAGTCTAGACGTACCCGAGCCAGCTCAGGTGCCACTTTACACGGGTGGAGAGCCAAGTTAACCCTTGCAGCTGGTTTGGGTATACCTAGAGTGCAGAACCCAAAGCTTACGGCCAGCGCACGGCTGGTCAGGGACCGATGCGCAGTGCTTCGGGGCAGCTCAGAGCCGGTGCCTGCGGAGGGGCGTTTGCATAAATATGGTTGCGAATCATAAAACCCGAATGCGATTTTTGGAATCTTCTTCCAGCTGAATGCTGAGATGTTTTGGCAGGGTAGTGATGAAATATCACCGCTTCTGCTGGACCTTTTTCCATCGAGAGAGAACCTCAGCCTCTCACCTGCCACTTGGTCTGTGGTTTTTGGCCGTAATGGTCTCTGAGCCGGTTTCCTGCAGGGCCTTGGTTCAATGCAGGGGCTCTCAGTGCTAATATATACCAGCAGAACTACTTGTGATACAAAGGAGAGGGATTTGAACTCTCGCCCACCTCAATCCAATGTAAATTAGCACTCAAATCCAAGCCACAGAGGGCTCAGAAAAAGGTCCAGATCTCCCAAAGGCGTGGGGGGTTGCTTGGTTTGAACACCTCTTTAAATGGCTTTCATCAGTGATGACCACCGTCACTGCCCAATATCCCCTTGGTGAACTTTTCACACTGGTTTTAAAGAGATGTCACACCGAGAAATACTTTTTTATTAATTAACTGCTCTTAATTAAATCCTTAACTGACTCGCTTGCTCTTGATGAATTTTCATGATTTGTTCCTTGCTGCTAAAGATCTTTCTCTTGTACTAACCTGCTGGCTCTGGCATTGATACCATACGTTTCACGGTGATCGTGCCGGCGTCTCCGTGGCAATAGAGGTATAGGAAGAAACTGAACCAAGTACCAGCACAGAATGACAAAAATGTTGAATTTGGTCAGCCACAGGTCGCATCTCAAAGTTTACCTTTCAAAACCTGCTTTTTTTTTTTTAAATCCCTGATTCACTGACCCCCATAGTTCCCCTCCACCAGAGCTGGGTGATGTGGCTGCAAGAGGTTGGGTTAGTTTTTCTTGGTGCTTAGGGAGAGAATGAGTAAGGGGGTAAAACTGAACTTCATTTTATAATGAAAACACAACTAAGGTAATTTTCACTGCAGTGGGTGGAACTGCTGTCAGGAGTGCCTGCTGCCCTCGGGGGTTTGCCATCTTCGGCTGGATTTTGGTATGGAAAAAGAGGCCTTTCATCCCCGTGAAAGACCTCCTTGCTGCTTATTTTCCTCCCGAGTGGAAGGAGATGTGTCACGGAGGGTGAAGCATCAGACTTCACAGAAAATTCCTCATCGTTCCCAGCACTGGATGTGGGAATTTTCTGTTGTTTCTCTGTTGGCTTGTGCTCTCTCGAGCCATTGATCAGTCACGCTTGTTGCAGCCCACCGAGGGAGATAAACCCTTCCCACGTACAGCCACCGTCACCGCCAGTTTGCTTCCCTAAACAGTAACACCAGCTCAGGGAGGCGCTGTGTGAATCGATTTCATGGGACAGTATTCTGCACGTACAGCCGGAGCGGTCGTGTCCATGGAATCATGGAGTCATTTAGCTTGGAAAAGACCTTTAAGGTCATCGAGTCCAACCGCGGAGCCATGGCTGCCTGTTTCTGCACGTGACGGCTGTGCCACAGGGGTCCCTTGGTCCTTGTACTAAACCCCCTTTCAAGTACCGCTGCTCTTCGCTTGTTTTTAAGTATTTAGACTCCCAGGCAGTTGGTAGGGGTGGTCACGGAATAGCATCCTGTCGGGATTGCTAAACAGGAGGGTAGGGGTGTGCAGGAGCCGGTGGCTGGGTGCTTCCTTACCCGGTGGGTTCCTCTTTGTAAGTGAGAAACCTTCTCCCCAGCTGAGCGGGCAACCAGCCCTGCAAAATGTCCTGGCCAAAAATAGGGGGGATTTAAGTCATCCTAGGTGGATTTTTTTTTTTTCCCCCCAACTTCCTGCAGCACTTGCAGTGTTTTCCATCTCAGATACCGTGTTCTGGTAAACATGCTTTTGTTTTTAATGGCACCCTCTGAGGATACTGAAGTTCAAAGGGACTCTGTCACTGTTGAACAAACTTTAAAGGCCCTTCAATTGGATTAAAACTCGTAAGAAATGGCTTAGTTGTTCTCCGAGCCCTCTCCTAGCAGGTGGCACGGGCAGGGGGATAAATTGGGCTCCTCCATGGGCTCCTCTGCTGTGGGTCTGTCCCAAGAGCAAAGCCCTCGAGGGGCAGCAGCGTTGCAGCTGAGCTCTTCCCCACCGCCACGACTTCCCAACCACAGAGAGATGTTTGTAGTGGCAGAGTCTTGGTCCAGCTGTAGGGAATCATGGGGAAGGTTTCCTCTCAGTCTGGGAAGGCACCCGTGCCTTCAGCTGAGCCTACAGCGTTCTCAGGCTTTAATAAAAAATACATTTAAACAAAAAAAGGAAACAGCCAAATGTTGTTACGCAAGGGTCTGGCTGTTTGGGGTTGTTCTGTGGGACGCCAGCTTTTCCATCAACTGGTTGTGCAACTCCATTTCTAATGACATCAAAGGGGAAGGCGACGTTGGCCATTGAGAAAGGGCTGGAACAAAGTTCCTGCTGGAGCTGGAGAAAGGGCAGTCCAGGGGGGAGACGCCTCCAGTTCCTCCTGGGGCTCACACTGAGGTCTGCCGGCCGGCGCCGCAACCTCCGCAGAGCCCCGCAGACTGAATCGCAGCCTTGTGCTGGCCCTGGGAACCCAGCGAGCATCTCCAGCCGCGGGCAGGGCCAGTGCGG
>NW_010266344.1:39230-54184 GCF_000690775.1 Eurypyga helias
CCCCTAAGGAACCGATGTCCAAAGGATTATTTCTTTGCTTTTAGCCCCCTGTTCCTTGCGTGAGAAGGGGTGTTGCTTCCTCCAGCTGTTGAAGTGTTAATGAGAAAAAAAAAAAAAGAAAAATATTTTTTTAAATATTGAATTAATTTTTAAATGGCCTAGAAGAGACTTTATATCTACACCTAAATTATTCCCGTGATGTTCATCCCGCCGCAGGGGCTCTGTGTGCGCTCGAGTGCTCTCCCCAGCTCCAGCCAGTGGGATGTGGTGCTGCGGGGTCTGGCGGTGTCTCCTGCGCTGGGATGATTTTCACACATAGGGAAGAAACCCTGATTTGTTCAGAGGACAGGGTGAGGTCCGTGTCCCACCTAAAGCTTTGCAAAGGAAGAATTTTAAGTGGCATCCAGACCTCGCACTGGCCCGCAGAACAAAAGGTGGGTAAACTCACTTCTGGTGAATAATCTGCCTTCTCAGAGATACCTTTCTTCTAAAGTTTGTATTTTTGGTTTGGTTTTGATTTTTAAACACAGAAAAAAAAAAAAAGGATCTTAACATACAGAAGAAAGTCTAGATCTGATTTACAATTTTGTTGTATTTGGTTGCTTTAAAAATACTAATTTAAATGTTGCTGTAGATGACATTCTATTTATTTTAAGGGGTAAATATCTTTTAGTCTTAATACTTCTACAGTAAGCGCTGTCTATTTACAATGTTTGTGTTCCTGTCAACACAGCTATTCCACGACTGACTGAGCTGGTCAGCCCGTAGTAACTTAATCAAATTGCCTTGTAAACTGAGATGTCTCCTGCAATGTATTTTTTCTAGTACTCCTTGATTCTTTTATGTCTGTGGTTAACAAATCTGTTAAATGTTTGGGTTGTTCTATGTTTTAGGTTGTTGTTTTGTTTTTTTAACAAAGAAAGCTGAATTGCAACTCTCTTGTTTCTGGTCTTTGCCTCTAAAACTCTTACTTTGGAAAAGGTCGCCTTGTTTATCCCACAGCCACCAGCACCTCAGCCCTGGGGTTCCTCTTGCAGGTGGGTCTAGGAGCAAAGCTGAGCAATGACAGCATCCATTCCTCTATCACCATCCTCTCTTAAAATTCTAGTTATGTTTCTGGGTCTGCATGTGTTAAAACGAAGGGACTGGGAATGTGGATGAGCAAAGCTCAGATGTTTTCCTTCCTAAAGGAGAAGATGGTGTTCAGGCTATTCTGTTGTCACCCCACCCCCACAAGAAATGGGCATGAAAGGAAGGCTGCAAAGAAAACCCAGAAGAAAAGGGAGACTTCAGTGATGTTATACACTGAATAGATGTTATACACAAATCTCCTACTGAATTTTAGGTGCTGCAGTCAACTGATCCCATGAACAATGGGAGAATTCACAAGAAAGAGACGGTTCTTGATTTCCTCTTGAGCATTGCGGCTGGTTTGGAACGTAATGCTGGAAGAGAGATCTGCAGTGTTAGATGCTCAAGCCCAGCATCCTCGTAAAGCCAAACCCACGGTTGCATTAGCTTTAAATACATACATACAAAATCAGGAGGAAGCTGGAGGTGCAGAAA
Source organism: Eurypyga helias (assembly GCF_000690775.1). Taxonomy (NCBI): domain Eukaryota; kingdom Metazoa; phylum Chordata; class Aves; order Eurypygiformes; family Eurypygidae; genus Eurypyga; species Eurypyga helias. Next base: position 40,797 of record NW_010266344.1, read on the forward strand.
GGAGAATGCAGTTAGGAGGATAACGCGCGTGACGCGAGGCGCAGAGGCTCTCTGATACGGCATTAGGGACTCTCCGTTGGAGGAATTAGAGTAACCTAAGAACAACATCTCTAAAAGCCAGCACGGCTGAACAGCAGAATAGCCTGTGCCATTAGCGATTTAAAAGAGATCATTCAAAAAGTGACAGCTGTGGCCAAAGAAGGAAAACGGAGGGGAGAATAAACTCTGGCCAATTAAATATAAAACCTCCGTAAGAGAAGTCAACAGGACATTCACGAGTGGGAGGCTGACGGCCCGAGGAGGAGGGCTGTGAGGCCCGCGGGAAGCCTGCCAGAGACACAGTGAGCCCTGTGCTGCGCTGCAAAGTGCTTCAGTAGACAGATAAGGCAGTAGCACAGAAACAAAATGAGTTATTTGCATCCGTGTTTGCTACAGGCTTGCTTGGAGACGTTCCCGTGCTGGAGTTTTTCTTCCCAGGGAGCGAGCCCAAGGAATTGCTGCCAGATAAAGCATCGTGTTTCGGAGCAAAGCCACAGCTGTGGGATTCAGAGGCTTTCAGGAGCTGCAAAGGGTCCCAGATCAGATTAAGCGATACCAACAGGCGTGTGCAACCCACTGCACAACGCGGCAGCGATGCCTGAGGTGTGGGTGGGAGGTGGCAGATGTGATGCCGGCACAGGTGAAGGGTCCAGGAGTAGCCCAGAGCGGTTGCAAGAAACTGTTGTAGAGGATACAGTGAGCAGAGCGATGGAGAAGAGCATCCTGAGGAGGAACAGCTTTTGTACTGAGAGGTCAGTCTTGGCAGACCCCTGAGCTTCCAGTACCCTGTATCCTTGGGTTTTCAGCAGGCTCAGGTCTCGCTGAGCTTCCCATGGGGTTTGAAAGAAGGAATTCATCTTGCTAATAGTTGTTTGGGAGAGAAAACACCAGTAAAAGTAGTTAACAATGGAGGGAGGTGGTTTGCAGAGCTTCCCTATGGATCGTCTCGTGGCCCAGGCCCGCTCAGCACACACGGTCTGGAACAGGAAATGGACAGGGCTGGCAAAGTCTGCTGGAGAACCAGCATCTATCAGCTGCTGGAGACACGGGCCTTGGCCACACATTGACTCTTGGCTCCCCCCAGTTGTCCTTTCCTTTGGTGCCGCTGCAGCAGCCGTGCCCTTGTGCCCGGACGATGAATGTCGCTCCATTGACGGTGGCAGAAGCAGCCCCCTGGCAGCAGAGGAAGCCTTGAGGTGGGCTTTGCCTGGGAAGGGCTCACTGCATGGGAGCCCCATGGGCACCCAACGCAGTCCCAGGCAGCACCAAGCTGTCTGGATGCATCTCCCCAGCTTCAGTCTTGCTGGTCTGTCGTCCCGATGGCTGCAGTGGTCAGAGGGCTGGCCAGCAAAGAGCCGAGCAGCAGCCTGGTTTGGCTGGAGTTGGCAAGGTGTGGAGCAGGGGAAGGGTGCTGGGGTGAGGGACAGAGCCTGAGACAATGGAAACAGGCAGGATGACAGATGATGTAAGAAAAATCATTCTTTTTTTGTATTAAGAGCTCTTTTCAACAGCTCTTCTTGGCACTGATCCCCTGCCTCCCCTTTGCAGCCAGGGCAGTAAGCACTGAAATGATGCAGCTCGAGGATCCTGTCCTGCTCTCCCAGCTTCTCTGCAAGGGTTGTCATCACTCGTCACAGTGTCCCTGAGAGGTAGACCACATCACTGGTGGTGACACACAGGTTACAAAGCAGCCTGGGTGGGTAGGGATGCATTTGTCCATGGCTGCCTCCAAGCAGACCTGTAGAAGGTCTTTATGTGTGCTCTGAGCATGCACTGTGCCAGGCTTTGCACAGTTCAAAGCCAGCTTTGAGCAGGGTATCATCAAAGCCCTCTCCAGACTTCTGGAAATGAGGTACTGTCTGTAACAGCATCAAGTTAGGAATCTTACAGTCAACAGTATTATCACAAAAAATGAGGAATAAAACCAAAAGGCACAGAGCTGTGTGCACACCATGTGCCACAAGCAAGTTCTAAGGATGTGGCAATATGCCTGTACAAACCCTAAAAGCGTAACTCCACGGCGGGAACATGAGCATGTTCACTTTGGACCAGCCTTCTGGCTGGTTGGGTCAACGTCTGCAGGAGCCTGGCTCTGCATTTCGGTGAGGTCATTTATGCTCTAACATGCCTGGGAAAATCACGGGCTGCCCCCCCTCCCCATGCAGCTCCTCGCCTTGTGTAACCGCTGCGTGTGGCAAGGGTGAGAGAGCTCGATCCTCTTAGCCTGTGGCTTTGCCGAGCTCATAAATCAGGTCTGGGCATCTCAGGTATTCAGGAGGTTTTGTGGTGTAACGAGCAGCATGGAGGTGCCGGTGCACGTTCTATGTGAGAGCTGCGTTGCTGCAAAGACAACAGAGCAGTTAAAGGGAAAACACCCAACCCGACGTCTGGAGGGGCTGCGTTACCTCTGCCAGGAGCAGGGACTAAAGCCCTGTGAGGCTCCGTGCGATAGAGGATATGCAAAACACACCTGGGCCTGCGAGGACTTGAAGTGAGGTTGCTGCTGGCCCTGGCTTTCAGTAAACAAAAGTCAGCAGACCAACTGCACACAGATAATAAAAATGATGGTACATGCAATCTTTCTATATCAAGTCTTGAGAAAACCAAGCGGGACGTTCTCTGGGGTTGTATCAAGAGCAGCCGGGGAAGCGGTTGTGTGGCCGCAGGGAGATCTGGCCGGCCAAAGGCATGCAAGGAGGAGCTCAGTGCGCAGACATCACTGCAGGGACTGACAAGGATGCCCAGGCTTGGCAGTTCACCCTGCCCTGCCTCTCTGCCAGCTGTGAAAGCTGCCTGCGAGTCCCTGGGACACGGGCACTGCTGGGGGAGAGCTGGCTGCAACAAGGAGAAAGCCACCGTATGCCACAGCGACCCAAAGGGAAATGTGTGCTGACCACAGGCTGCCCGACATGCCACCTTTTCCCTCTTTCCTGAATGTTTGAAGGCAGCTGGTTGTTCAGATCATTAAAAGAATTTCCAGATGTCCCGACGAGCTGCAGGAATTGCAGGGCTGGGGACCGATGCCGGGCTGAGCTGCCTACTGGTAACAGCAGTCTCCTCACGCCGCTATTGCCGCCTGTCCCTCTGTCAGCAGCGCTAAATGGTGTTTTGCCAGTTGCCAACGTTGTGTTTGCATTAGGAAAAAAGAATAAATAAGCCAGATTGACAACGTTGCTTGAAATAGTCTTTGCAGAGAAGCACTGGCTTCCCACAATGTAAAGAGTTTAAGCTCTCCGATGACGCGTTGGGTTGTGCAACGACCGCAGAAATCAGCGGGGGCACGGGGAGAGCAGGAACCTGGGAAAGGTCTGGGCTGATGAGCTGCTAATTGGTCAGTCCTTCCTCAGGTAGAGAAAGTAATGGCTTCAAAATAAAAACGCCCATTCCTAGAGGAAAGGCATTTAAAGACACAATAATCCCAGTGTAGATCAGACCCTCAGAGTAACAAAAAATTACTATTGCTGGTCACTTTTTTTTCATTAGAAGGAACATTTGGGGATGGAAAAATCCTTTTCTCACTTGTTCATGTTTGTTTTCTTCATATCCATCTAATATGTTCTAGAAAATGCCTACGTTCTAGGCGTTACCTAGTTAGGAAGCCTGCAGACCTCAAGCCTCTCCTAGCTTTTCTCTAGTTTCCATCTTTAATTAAAATTAATACTTTAAATTAAACCACTGAAAACTTAGGCAAAAATAGCCTGTCTTTTCTAGTGCCCCATGGAATTTCTGAGCAGGTGCTGTCACTGCTGAGCAAACAGTAAACAGGTTTTGTCTGTCTTACCCATTAACCCGAATTTGAGAGAACCTCCTGCACCTGAGTCAAATGAGATAAACCCCAAAATCTTGCAAAATGCTCTCTATGGGATTTTCTTCTTGCTGTGTGGGCCAAATACCACCTGGATTTCTTCCCTGCACTCAGCACAGAAAGAGAAGCCTGCAAAACCACTTTTACACCCGCCTAATTCCAGCTGTGGGCTCACAGCCCCTTTGGTGTCTGATGCCAGACCCTACCAAGGGCCATTGTGCGAGGAGGAAACAGCAGGAGCCGTTTCACAGGCTACAGGGTGGGAAAGCGCCCGCAGGGGCACAGCTCTGCCCTGTCTCCCCTAAAACTCCTTCCTTTCCGGAGGGAGGATCTGTTTTGCAGAAAAGGAGCCTCAGGGTAAGCCCAGGCTGCTCAGTGCGGAGTTGTTAATGGTGTCTCAGAAATGGGCCGTTTTGCTGCAGAACAAGATCTCTGGCAGACACACGATTTACTGCAACTGTCGGTGATTTAACCACCTCCTTGTCGGGGCCTGCTCTCACCAGCGCGCTGGGAAAAAGGCTTTAGCCTGAGAGCTTTTGGGTGCTGAAGCCAGCTCCGTTGATTCATGCAGAGGGTTAGGTGGGGAAGGATGCTTTAATTTGATTTTCCTTGTCCTTATTAAAAGAATTCCAGCTTTTCTATGGAGCTGCACACCCTGCTTTGTGTGCCACCCGCCTCCCAGGTGCCAATCCTGGTGCAAATCACGCTGCTGCGTTGGGTGGTTTGCTCTGAGCCTCGACGTGGGTTGACCTGCTGCATCCTCACCCCCAAAACCCTGCCGGGATGGGGAGCTGCAACCAGCAACGCGCACGTTCAAACCCTCCCGGGTTGGAGAGAAACCACAGACATGGGGGAAACTCCTTTCCCTCCTATCTCTGAGAAAACAGATGGAGGGAAAGGACAGAATTAATCTCAAGGCTGGGTAACTCCAGCCAGGTGTGATGGAAGCAGGGCTTGGGAAAAGATGGGGAATTGGAGACAACGAGGAAAATTGACCTGGAATGAAAAAGGGATCTTGATCCTGCGTTACATCAAAGAGCAAAAGGCATGTTGGGAAGAGCTTCCCTGCCGGGTGCATGGTTTGGTGGTGGGCAGGCGGAGGAGGGCTGGCAGGGAGCGGGAAGGTGCTGGCAATCCTCCCCTGCACAAATACCCAAAGGGGCAGCAGGAGCAACTGGGCCACAACCTTTTGGTTTAGATCGCAGTGCCTTGGGAAGTGAAGGGCTCTGGATACTGCTGCTCAAAGGCCAACCCAAACCCCCTACAGCGTTTGGGTGAAATTCCCCATGGTTTTAGACCAATGGAATTACCATCTGGAGCTAAAGGATTTTCCCCAAGTGGGTTTGGTGAGGTTCCCCTCGGCCTCAGGCGCAGGCAGTGCTCGGCTCGCTGCCTCTCCCCAACAAATAACCACTTTGTTCCAACCCCGCTGGCCTCCAGGTGCAGTGGATAAAGGTGAGGGATTTGGTAGGAATGAGGAACCCCAGCACCAGCCCATGCCTGCCTCCAGCTGAGCCCTTCGCCAGGCAAGCCTGTGCCTGGGGAGAGCCGCCAGCCTCTCCCAGTAGCTGCTCCGCAGTTCCGAGCATCACCAGATCGCTTTGCTGCGTATTTGTCTGATATGTACTGATTCCCACTGATAAAAAGCTGTAACACAGCTCTGTGCAGAAGAAATGACCTTCCCAGCAGACCTCTTTGCTGCATGTCCCATGACAGCACTGTCCCAGGGGACTCATTGCCCTGTGTGGGCTGCGCAGCATCTTTCTTTCACGGTGTCTTGAAATATCCGTACCCTTTGTCGTGGGCCGGCATCCTGCGGTGCCACAGGTGAGCCAGAGAGGGCTGTCCATGAAGGCAGCAGCAGGAAATGGGCATCTTCTGCAGCTGGCATTGCACAAATACATCCTCTGTGTCCTCCTTTTCTTGGCACCCATCCTGGTCTCTCACTTTGTACCTGGAGAGCAGGGAAGAGCGAGGTATTAAATCAGAGCATTTTGCATGGGTGTAAAACCACTGGCTGGTGTGCGACAGCCTGGGCAAGCGGAATAGCACCAGGGTGGGCATCCTGCAGCCCCCCCGGACCCAGGCACCCGGCCACCATCCCGCTCCCTCCCTGTGTGGCTCCGTTGCTTCTCGGTCCCCTAATGTGACAGTTTATCTTGTGGGAAAGCATGAAGCTGGTCTGAGTGTTAACAGCCACCATAGAAACGCAGTTTACACTCCTGATCCTTGCCAGCCAGCGCTGCAAAGCAAGCAGCAGATAGCAGAGCAAATATTGGTTTTCCAGCGGGGCCTAATTCCCAACTGCTTCCTCAGCAGAAAGGATCGTGTGTAGTGTGTCAGATTGGTTTTCACGTGGTTGTCTTTGTAACAAAGCTGTGGTTTGCATTCAAACAGCACAGAAGGAAGCCTGCTGTGACGTATCACCAAGATTTGGGATTTGCTTTCCTGTGTGACTCTTCTCTAGTAAGAGGAATGACATCACAGGTTAGGAAGACAAGATGGTTATTTCCAAGGATAAATACTACATATTAGGGGGATAGAAAACTGTTAATGGATAGTATTTTCACTGGGATTGCAGCCTGAGGTTAAAATGAAACCTTTTCCTTAAAAACGGAGTCAGGGATAGATGGACAGGTATGGGACAATCACCTATAACCTCATGTCTGTAAAAACCCCCTGAAACATGTTCAGGAGATGTGATGTCACCTTTTGGAAACTAAATCATACTAATTGCTGGAGTTTTAATGTATCCAAGCATTCAGTGCAAGAGAACAGTAAGGTGGCGTTGTGCTACGGGGATAGGCTGTCTAGATGAAACACAATCTTCTGCTGGAAGGAAGAAAGAGAAAGTTTTATCTATATTCCATGGTCCCTAAATTGCTAACTATCCCTAGAGGGTCTGCTAAGTTTTTGGAGGTTCACAGGGAAGAATGAGAAAGAGGCAATTGGATAATTGTGACCATGGAGCATGTCTCCTGCTCCAAGCGTTTCTCATACCCGCCACAGCCAACTCCATCAAACCAAAGCACAGGCCCTTCTCCTAAAGACCAATAATTTAGGAGAACATTCCTGTTCCTGAGAGTGTTAATATACCCAAACATTTACCTTTTTTAAGCCACTGAGAATGAACAAATACTTTATTTTCTTTTGCAAAGCCACAAGGAATCTTGCCAGGGTTATCTGTTTCCTGAGGGTCAACGTTTAACATGATAAGGAATGTATGGTGCTATCTTTACTGAGGGGCAAACAAAACCAGCCCGAACTGGAGCAAGGGAACATACCAAATCCCTCCACAGTGCATTGCTCAGACTGGTAAAGCCGCCTCAAATCAAGGTGATAGCAGCAGGGACGCAGTAAGTAGATAATCCGATCCCAATAGCTGTCATAGCAACACCTGGAAAAGTAAATGCCAGTCAGTCGTGGAAAAACCTACTCAGGGTATCATCTGCCCCCAGTATTCTTTCTCCCTTAAAGTGAAACACTCTTCTGCTCTAAAATATTCGGACATCCTGTGACAAAGGGGTTTGTAACGGGGGTGGCGTGTTGGCTCGGTGTTAACAGGGCACTGATTATTTTTGAGTCAACTTGTACCTTCCTACTGAGGGAAAACAGGACTGATAGTCGGATGCAGCGACCAGTCCAAGAGAGAGCAGCAGCACCTGCAAACCCACGGCACGCTCCCGGCTCTGGGATGGGGTATCCCAATAACCAAGTGCAGGCTGTTGACGAACCTCACTGCAGAGTCCGTTTCCCTGGGTGAAACGAATGTGCTTGGACTTGTTCTTAGGCAAGCAAAAATGTCGGATTAATACTGTTTTCCAGCTGGAACCGCTTTCTTTGTCACCTAATTCCTGAGGATTTAGGAAGAGGGAGGCACTACCTGAAGCAGTGCAAGCTGGAGAAGCTGAAATACAGATAATTTCTTCATCTAAACAACCTCCATTCACTCAAGTACATGGAGCTGCTTTCCTCCTCGCACCCTGAAGCCTGGCCCTGCGCTTGGCTATCCGTTTCCCACTAGCAAGAGCTGTGCACCTCTGCAGATGATGCAACGCCTCAGCAATTCTTGCACCACGGTGAGGTGGGAGCTGGCTCAGGACCCTTCTCTGCAGAGGAGCTGACATCTGCTGGGACCTGAAAGCCATTACAAGTCTTACTTCATTCCAGTCTGGGTTGCATCAGACTCAGAATTTGAATAATGGGAAGGGGGGATGGTTGTGTACGTAAGGGCAGGGGATTTTAAGGTATTTTTGGCTGCTTTGCTCTCATGAGCAATATGACCTTCTCTATCCAGAACTCACTTCTCACCCCAGGCTTTCTGGGGTTTCCTTTTACTCACTTCTTTTCCACCCGGTTCACCCAATTATTCATACTTCTCCTTGGAAATTACAAAGTGGATTCAAAGATACCTGGGGTGCTGTGAATGGAGCTGAGCCCCAAATTGTGCACCTGGATCAAATCTCTCTCCAAAACCCTGACCCCAGGATGAGGTGAGCCGTGGACCTGTGCAATGACATTGGTGTTTAAGGGGAGTGCCCCTGCAGCACCTCGTACATCAATGAGTGGGAAAACATCAAAACATGCTCATAAATAAAATGGGAATAGGGAAACAAGCCCGGTGACAGGTAGCGAAAAAGTTTCAGCTGGTATCAGCCAGATATCCCCGATATTGTGAACCCTACTGCCTTACACAGTGAAGATTAAGCATCTCTAAAGCAGCTTAGGTAGCCTAATTAATGGTTCACTCGCCTAATTAATGAAGATCTGAGACAGACATAAAGACAGTCCAAGGTTTCTGCTTTGTCACGGCTGTTCTGGGCGCTGGCACAATGACTTGAGCAGATTGATGGGGGCCAGTGTCACAGAAAGACTTGACAATAGCTGGACAGAGATTTTCTGGGCAGCTGCTGGAGTTGTTTGAATCGGGAGCAGCTACAAGGCTGCGGTGATAAATACTGCCACGTCTTGGCGACACCGCAGGCAGCCTGCACACTTGAAATACCACCATGAAAGCCGCTCTCAAACGTCGGAGGCACAGACCGGTCCCTGCAGCAATCTGTGATGCCTGACAAAGGACGAGCGAAAGAAGGCAGTGACACGTGCAGAAGAATTGGGCTGATCTACAAGGCCAGGCTGGATGTGGCTTTGAGCAACCTGGTCTAGTGGAAGGTGTCCCTGCCCATGGCAGGGGGGTTGGAACTAGATGATCTTTAAGGTCCCTTCCAACCCAAACCATTCTATGATTCTATGAAGTTTGCAGACTGATGTGAACAGCATGAAAACAGTTCCTCCAAGAGTCCTGTCCTCCTGTGCTTACTCACATCCGTGTGCACGCACGTGGGCTGGTGCTAAGTTAGCAAAACCTTCCCTTGAAAGGACTCTCTGCATTCTGGTGCTGATGAGCGTGGCGGTAAATTGGAGAGGCATGTTCCCTAACAGCGGGAGCAGGCCTTTCCCATGTGGCAGCTGTTCACGGCCAACAGCTGAAATAATTCAGCAGCCTTGCGCTGCTCGCTGGGAGGGAAGCTGTGTGCCCCACGAACAGGCTCCCTTGGCAGTGCAAGGCGATGAGCACTCACTCCTCACCCTTGTAGGCAGCTTCAGTTGTTTTACACAAACCAGGAAGTATGTAATTCTCCCAGCACGCGGCCGTCCTTACGGTGCTGATCAGCCTTAGCGCCGAGCTGGGTGTTCTACTACCCTGAGAAGGCTCCTCTGTTCCATCCTCAAGGCTAGAACCGGTGCTTGTGCCAAATGACCTTGTTTTCAGACCTAGAGCTGTCTCCCACAGACGTGCCCGGCGTGACGCCGAAGAGTGAAACGTTACAGCAGGAAATAGGTGTCAGTGCTTCCTGCTCTGTACCACACTTGCGTCCTGGCACTGTGACTGTGAGTAAATTCATTGAAGACAAAACAAGCACAGCCAAGCTGGGCAAGCTCCACGTGTGCAGAAAAATGGGGAGCGGGGGGTGTGGTGTGCCTCAGTTGAAACCCAAACTTACTATTTTAGGTACTAGCTGTTCATCTTAGTGCTTAGATGGAAGGATCTGCATTTAAAGCCTGAGCTCAGAGGGGGGGGAGTCATGCTCATTTGCTCTGGATCAGTGGGAGAGACGTTCTTACACATTTGTTGTAGATAAGTGGACTCAGCCGAGAATTTCTTTTACCAATTCTGTGGTTTTTTTCACCTGCAGGTGTTTCCTGTATGTTAACTGGAGCTGCCATCTTCATTATTACTGGTCCTGATGTTAATAATTAGTGCTATAACACCCTTATTTAGAATACGTAAGACTGCTGCACCATTATTAATACCCAGCAATGTGACTTTCTAAACCACACTCCTGCTCTGTCATGCTTTTAAATTCTTCCTCTGCAGTTTTCTTTTCAAAAACACAGAAAACCCAGTGAAGTCCCACTGGAATGGCAAACGTAAGGGCTTTGGCAGAGCATTTGTGCCTTCAAGTGTGACACTTTGCTGATGGATTTAGATTGATGTCCCTTGGGATCTGTATCTGAATAAAGCCACGCTTGGTGCTTCCCTCTAGGGAAACCTCTGCCTTCCTCTGCTTCCTCTGTTTTCAAGATATTAAAGCACCCATTTCAAAACAGAAAATTCAGGAAGCCAATTGAATGGCCATGAGATATTATCAGCTTCTGGTTATAAATGCGTCCGAGTGGAGCAAAGTACGGTCGCTGACTTGCAGCAGCCGCCTGCTTGATACGAATCCAGTTTCGGGTGCTACAGGCGTACGCGGGGGCCGAGGGGCCTCTGCTGGACTGTGAGCTCGGGCAGGATAAAGCCCCAGACTTTCTGATACGACGGACCTTTTCCTTAGTTATGCCTGTGCCCTTCCTTGATCGTCAGCCGTATTTGCCTTTGGAGATGAATGTCTTTGAAATGCTGTCACCAGAGCCTGGGGGTCATATTTTTTGTGGTTTTCTCCTCCCTATTTTACATCTGCAGAGGAGGAAAATTGCAGGCTGAGCCTGGAGGAGACTCAGGGACATGTTTTTTCACTCGTTACATGAAGATCTTAAAGAAAATAATTTTTCCTGGGCATCCTGACGTGCCCCACGGCACATGCAGCACTCGGAGCCCTCAGCCTGAGGGCTCCGCGTGCTGAATCCAGCTGTCTCTCCTCCCAACTTCCAAAATCTTCTGCAACACACTGGTGTTCCCGGGTGTTACACTGTCGTGATTTGGTGTTCCCTTGCAGCGCTCTCCTCTCGCTCCACAGGCCTACACCAACATCCCATTGCGGTGGATCCTACCAGTGTGGTGGAAGCGGTCCCCGCTCAGCAGCCCCATGGCTCTCCCTGTTTGCAGGGTTTATCTTCATTCTCATCTTTCCATACAGACAGTGTCAGAATACAGACACACCAGCTCTTCCTACAACTGCAATGCATTTTTGGTTGATTTAGTTACTGTGCTGTCAGCATGTCCTCCCGCTTAATCTGTGTCATTAATTCCTTCCTTGCTACTGGCTTCAGAAAGCATTAACAAGGGAAAAATAAATCAAGTGTTAGAGCACAAAAAAAGACTTGTGGGAAAAAGCTTCTGAGTCTTTTCCGAAGCTTTCATGCCTGTTATTTCTTCACTTTGCTGATACAGCTGGATTTACCATCCTGTTGAATGAGCATATTCCAGACTATAAAAGAATAACAGAGTAAAACCACGTGCTCTTTGTATAGGTCAGAACTGGAGACGGGCTGCCAGATACAACAGCACAGGACAACTTCACAGCAGTAGAACGAAATGTGCAAACACAGGCAAAGTCGAGCTGACGCTATTCCTCAAAACAAAGTGGAAACAAAACCTGAGACATAACAGAAATGAGAGTGTGAGGACACCTGCGTGTGGGAGCACATGTGTGCGTGAGCCGGAGCTCGGTGACGTTTGGGAGCGCACATCTGTCTGACAGCTGGGTGAAGATGTTGGTGTGGACGTGTGGGAGTACATCCGTGCACATCGTGAGGGAATGTGGAGTGGCCTTTCCTGTTCAGCCTGAGGGGAAGCCTGTGGAAAGAGCTCACCTAAGTCGGTTTTGGAGTCTTAAATTTGTGTTTTGGAGCACTGGCACTCTTGTCACCATCTTTAGTCTCATCTATGCGGTCAAGGTTCCGTTGGATCCTTTCAAGGAAGACACATCTCTTAACGGTTAGCATCATGGCTACAGCCGGATTTCTCACCACGGTGGAACAGGGGTATATTTATCCCTGAGAATTTCATACCCCGTTTCATGCATTGTGCTTTGTATTTTCAAAGTGCATTGCAAAGTTTTCTTTGTCCTTTCATTCTCTTTTTTTCACATAAACCATGAGAAACTAGACTATATAGTTCAAGAGATCAGAGAACTCACACCAAGAATGTTCTACCCCACGCAGTTCCCCACGTGGTGGCTAACTCCAAATGACCCCAAACATCTGAAACTACATTCAGAAATATGGAAAATAAAGTTCTGAGAATGCAATTTGAGCTCACAGAGCTGAGGATCTGTGCACACTCAGTTATGGTAATACCTACGAATGATGCAGCACCGAAAAGGCCGGTGCAAATGGGTGTGCAAGGAGGTGAAAGACTCCTTGTTTTACCAGTAAACTGATGCTTGGTGAAGACTTCGAGAGCAGGTTTCACAGAGTCTAAAGTCTAAAAGGCTCCCCTAACCCCTAAAAAGAGTTAGAAGAGGATTTGGCCCCATAGGAATTCGTGACCAAACTTCTGTAGCATCAGGAGGGGATGTGTTTTCACACACTGGTGTCTTCTTGAGATTAAAGATGAAGCAGCAGCAGGGAGACTTCCTAGCCTGTGTGTAGCACCAGGGAACTCAGCAGAGTCTCTGCATCTTGTATTGGCTGAGAAATTGCCCCATTCCCTTGACCTGGTCTCTCCATAGCTTTTTGTTTGCTGGGATGAAAGGAAACCCACAGCTCAGTGATGTTTTTGAACTCGTATTTACAGCGTACATGCTGGTTATGCGTTCAAAGTTGGGTGTTTTCACAGAAATTTTACCTGGGCTCAGCACCCATGTGAAATACCATGAAACAATCCAAATTCTTATTACTCCTTCTCCACCATCAAGGGAAAAAACGCAGATGCCAGACATCGCCTCACAGCGCCCGCCATTTCCTTCAGCTCTCCAGCGCCTCAGGTCTCTGAGACGGGCCTGGATAAACCCCATTTCCAGAACGTTGCATGTGAAAACACTTGTGTAGCCCCTAAATCCCCAAGGTTTTCAACCTGCAGTTCACTTTTATTTCTGTGCAGGGCCTCCCCCAAGGCTTGGCTAACACCTTCAGGCAATCCCTAGGCCCTTGGCTTCCCTGGGAGGGGCCATTTTGTGTGAGGGGAGGGGGCCATTTTGTGGCTCCTCAGGGCAGGAATAAAAGGGATGAGGAATCAGAAGGGGGTCAGGACTCTGAGCGCGGGTGACAGGCGGTGTGTAGAGCAGCCTTAATGCCTCTCCCGGGCCCGGCGAGGCTCCCAGACCCGGGCCGGGGCTGCCCCCCTCCCGCAGCGCTCCCTCAGACCCGCGCCCGTAGC
>NW_010266345.1:0-9663 GCF_000690775.1 Eurypyga helias
TACCCCCAAGTCCTTTTCCTCAGGAGGGAACACCTTTGCCCCTAACACAGTGTGTTGGACCCTGGGACAGCGTGAACAGAAAATGCCTGGAGGAGCAAACCTGCCGGCAACGCAGATCTGCTAACAGCTTGTTTAAGAAGGGCTTGAACATATAACAGCATGGGCAGATCAGCACCTCAGTAGTTCTGGCATGCTGTGAGGCAGTAATTTAGGCAAGCAGACAACTCTGGTGCCTCCCGGGGCAGGTGCATGGGAAAAAATGTCTGGGGATTTGAGGGCTGAATTCAGGTACCTGAAGTGACAGGTGGGGGCCTCAGCCCCTATGGGGACTGATCCTCTCATGGTTTGCTAAACGTGGAGGAGGAAACTGAAATTTTCTTGCAGAAGTGAAAGAGAAATTGTGCTGTTAGTGAAAAAAAAAAAACCAAACCCCAAACCACAACAGTACAAGTCTTCGTGATTTCTGTAAGGCAAGCATTATCCCAAGCCCAGGCAGCAGTCTCCCGGTGCAACCCTTGGAGGCAGCTTTATTCAGCTCTGCCACTGCACTCGTGTGAATGAGCTCCCCAAGGGCTTGCGCAACAAGCAGATTTCAGCTAGCCCCCCAAATACCCAACTCTACGTGTATTTACCTGATCCAGTTTTCTCATCACTGTGGCAGTCTTTGGCTCTGGTTTGCAAAAGGCAGCACCAGAAGAAACCATGCATTAGGGTTTTATTCTGAATTTGTTGGGTTTTATTCCTTCTGCCAACACCAGCCCCCCTGCTAAGTGGCAAACCAGAAAGAGTTCTGTTAAATGCTTGTCTAAACCTGCTTCCACCTAAATAAGTTACCACTAAATTCTGCTGACCGAGCGTTGTTGCATGATGATTTGCATAGTGGCTGGAACTGACCCGGACACTCTGGGTTTCCAGGCGAGTGCTGGCTGCCTGGGCCATCGCCACTCCAAAGTATCAAGTCATCCCAAAGCTGGAGTAGTCAGAGGATGACATGAAGGTGCAATGCTTGGTTTTGGGTACAAACAGATTCAGTACATCGGGGGACACACGATGCCCTGCTAACAAATGCCGAACAGTGCAAATCCTGGAATCTTCCACGGTTCAACAAATTTGTCCATGTAATGACCATTGATAAGTTGTACAGACATTTCTCAAATTTTAGTTATAATTACAAATTTTCATAGAATTATAGAAAGATTGAGGTTGGTTAGGACCTTCAATGACCATCTAGTCCAACTTTGAATCATGAGTAAAATGATTCACATTTGAAAGCCAAATGCCTTAAGCCCTATGCCCACTAATCCCCCAAATCACATTTTCTGGAGATAAGCAGCAAGCATACCTGCAGTTCCAAACCAAAAGTGAAATCGATGTAATTTTCAAAGAATTCTTAATGACTTATAAACAAGGAATAATGGCAGAATGTCACTTGTGTCATGGCCAGCACAGGGTGCAAGCAGAAAGAGGAGAGCGCTGGGCACAGTGTAGCTCTGCCTCAGAACTTCTCTGAGCCTCGAGGGGGCCCAAAGATCACTCCTTCCACAGAAACAGTAATGAATTTCTTGTTATTGTTACATATTTATTTTTCTAAGCATCTTAACAGCAGAGATGCATTTGCTATTGCATCTTTGTTGGAAATTTAATAGCTGCTGTCCTTAGACTGAACTATTGTTTTATTAGTCAATTCCAAATGAATTGCTTTAAAAAGAAAGTATTTTTTCTCAATATAATTTTTTAATAGAAAACAAATACAGTTTTAAAAATGTTCTCTATGTTTCTAACCTCATGTTTATGTTTCCTTTCTCTGAAGTACTTGCTCATTCCTGACCAGTTCTGTTTCTCAGTATCCCATCTGAACACCATTACACTATTGGATGTATTCAATCACCTTTTTATTACCTCAGAAGGAGGGGCTAGTAACATACTACTCCCTCTAGCTTACTCTTATTCAAAGAAAAAGAATATATTACTTTAGGGACCAACTTTCCTTTATTCTGGTTATCGATGCTATCACCTGATACCCATCAATGAAGCTTTTTATTCTGCATATATCTATGTTTAATACAATTGTCAGGAGAATCAACGTGAACTTTTTATAAATAATTAAAACAATGTACAACCTCCTTTATATGTTATAGCAAGTGAAAGCCTTGTAGAATTAAAGTATAAGGATTGGTTTGGTTTAGTTCCCAGACGTGCACGTTCCACTTCCCTCTTAACTCCCTCAAGACCTCAGGTTGGCTCAGTATAGCAAGTCTATTAAAAAACTCCTCGGTGACATCCACAGCAGAACTTCGTGGATGCCAGAAGGGTTCTGGGCTTTGAATGTTCTCCTGTTTGCATACTAAAAATGTTGGATGCTAGGCCATGACACCACCTTGTCCCAAATCCTATCTTTACCGTTTCTACTGCGGTGCTTTCCCATGCTTACAGCACTCCGAGCTCCTCCAGCAGCTTGCTGGTTCAGTGGAGATATTTTTGACCCTATCACTCAAAGTCTAACAAGCAAACGCTGGTGATGCAGCACGAGTGGAGGGCTTTCTTTGCTGAAGTTTGCCTCTCAGGGGAAGTTTACTGGCATATTTGAAGAGCTGAGGATGTTTTTGTAGTATAGAAGCCAAGCTGACCGCGATAAGACCCTGTGGGGTGGAACACCAGGGTATTTTCTGTGTTTAGTTAAACTCTCATATCTGTGAGTAGTTTAAAATGCTGATTAGATTTTCTTTAAGACTCATGATTTCGTTTTCTCGAGAGGCCTATAAACATGAGGGTCTTCTTAGGATATGAACAACCATATTCCAATGCCAGGATTTAAAACAAACAAACAAATAAACCCAAGATATCTCCTAAGACAATAGTTGAGATTTTAAAGGTCTATAAATTAATTAGCTTTCCAAAAGGAAGAGAGGGTGAAGCCTAGGAGAGTCACTGACTTCCCAAAATAATGTGCTAAGCAAGCCAGAGTCTGATCCAAGGCTTGTTGAAGACAGTGAAAAGCATCCTTTCACTCCAACAGGAGCCCAAGGACTCCACTACATCCAATAGCACCATGAAATATAGAGAATTGTGGCTCAAATTTTATGACATATTGTGGTCATTTGGACACAGGACACTTGGAAGGAATATATATTTTGTGGACAAGAACAACAGAGAGCTGGAATTTTATACGTATGAGACTATCTTGACATAAATCTGTGGGACAGTAGAAGTTACCAGTGGTGATCATCAGCTGAATAATAACAGGATTCATTGCTCTAGTCTGGCTGGTCGAGAGAAATGGAAAGAGCCCACAAACATATAGGGCAAAATTACTTCCAAATTTCTGTCTTTCCTTGCTGAGCTGATGCTTACATGGTATGTGCGATAGAGTAGCACGTTGTTCATCCCGACTGTTGTGCTGTGACGGCTACCCTGTTAAAGCTTGCTGCTCGGCATATAGCTAGCATACAGCTAAGAAATATTCCCGCTAAACGTTAGGTCTGTTGGAAACAACCTTCGATGTTTATAACACTCACTAAAAGAATTACAAATACACGACAATTCCATACACTTTGAATCTGAAATACTCTGCAGTTTATAAAAATATCAGTTCCGTCATTCCCAGGAAATCTGCCCTGCATTCGTCCATTGACTGACACTGCTGACTCTCACAACCCAGCGAACCCAGTCTCTTTTCTTGTGACAGAGCAAGCAGGCAAACACAGAAAACTCCCCATTTTCTGTAGCAGAGATTGTAATCGTTGACATATGTAAACAATGAAAAGACAAATTAAATAACCTCCGTAATACTTTGCTAATTGTATGTTGGATCTTTTCCTGTGCTAAGCTCCTCTGTTTCTCTAGGACCACAGTTTCACACTAGTTGTGTATCTGCTTTAAAAAGCCACATAAATAGAAATCCACTGGGGAGAAGAGGAGGGGACTGTTGCAGTTGATGGGATTTTGACCAGATTATCCACAGTGACGAAAGAATTGAGAGTGGTTATGACAAAATGCGATAAATTTGTGGGGTTAGATTTGCAGTATTAGCCTAAAAAAACCTTTTCTAATTAAGACTGCTTTAAAAGGGAACCTATTCAAAGTCTAAATATTGCAGTATCTTACTCAAAACAAAAATTGTAAACCTAAACGTCTGAAGAGGGGCTTCTGATTTTCACATCTTTGTATCTAAAATCACAAGCACCCATCTGCTACTACTGAGCATTAACTAAAAACCCACCGACATAATGATATCAGGTTTTGTTTGGTTTTGGGAAATGGAACTTTCACAGTATTCTGGGGTATTTTTGCCACATATGCTATGTAAAGGACTGTGAAGAATATAACTTCAATCACCAGGGATTTTTTTCAGTTCTAGAGCTGAGGGATCAAGCAGCCAGCCAAAAAACACCACAGAGGAATGTGTTGAGGGAAGAATAGTTCAGGTAGATGGTTTGGCACATTTCCTTCTATCGCACTGTTAAATTCCGGAGGACTGGGCTTGCCAGAACTTGGTGCTGCCTTCTGCATAAGTTAAAGCCCAATGGGGCTCCCAGAGTCACCAGATCAGCACACCAGAAACCTGCCAGCAATGCTGCAGAAAACGTAACTCTTTGAAAACCAGATGCAGCCTGGTATGTCTAGAAAACCCCACCCCATCAGCCTCTTGCTGTCAGCATTTTAAGAAACCCTTCTGGAGCCTCCTATAAATTATTATTTTCCTAGAAAAATATGTCTTTCATGGAGTTACATAGGTTTTGTCACAAAAAACACAGATCCTAAGAAGTATTCATCTTCTTTTAAAATGCTTTAGAAGTTCTACAGTAATTTGTTCAGGTTTTTGATCGCTTTCTGACTTTATCCCTGTTGAATGTTGTGAAATGCTTTCATAAAGGAAATAATTAATTGGTGGTGGTAGCCTTTAGCACACACTGAACTGAGGAAGGGAAGCCAGAGTTCCTGGTTGCTGGTGATGGGAGTACATAGGAAATGCTTGCCCAATCCTCCCACCCAGTACTTGGCACGGGACATGGTCAGAGAGCAAAAGGTCTGAGCCTGGGGAAGCGCTATATCTAAGGTGATTACGATTTATTAGGGCTATACACAAACAAACCCTCTGCACTAATTAGGGAGACTCACAGAGAAGGGAGTAAATTGCAGCTGAAAAGGAAGGCAGGAAGGTGAGCCGATAAAGAGAGTCTCCCTGAGCAGAAGCCTGTGGGCACTGCTGCCAACACAGCCCATTTCCAGTCCCACGGTGAACTGCACACCAAGGTAAAATCTGTGCTGCCCACGGAGCACCATGGTCTTGACAGGACCCTGATTTCAGCTGTCATCTCTAGACACTTTATTCAAGAGCGATGAACTTGAGCAAGACAAAGAGAGAGGAACAACAGGGATATACCTTAAAGCTCTTAGAAAGGTTGTCCATGGAAGAAAATATAAACTATGTGTCTTTGAAGTACTTGCAGATTGTCTCTGTCAAGTAGTGCTACAGAGAAGAACCAAGACTTTTAAAAGAGAAAACTAGATCCCTTCCCAGACTCTTTCCTTTGACATCTAAGTTATGTCTTATGTTTGGAGTGACAGGATCAGGTTTTTCCTACTTTCACCAAGCGTCAAAACTCCTAGAGATGCCTTTTTTAATCACTTCACAGTGGCTTATTTGGTCTTTGGCTTTACTGGCTCACTCCTGCTTCTATAGTCTCCATCTGTAAAGCACACCAAATGCAGAGCTGTCTTAAGTTTTGTCTGCTGTACTTGTTATTATGAGCCTGATTACAATGATGAATGTTTATAACACAGCTTGAGGAATTTCATCCTCCCCTGGTAAACTGTGTAGGAGATTGCCTTAATGGACAAAGAAAAATGTCTGCTGGACCATAGCCAGGAGCTCAGACTTGCTTACAAAGAAGAAAATACATCTTTAACCTTCTGGCATCATGTACAGAAGATGTATTTTAAAAAAATATTCACCTCTCTTCTCACAACCTAAAATGGAACCAGTGAAGATTAATATGTTTTTCACTATTTTATGGCCAATCACTTAGTTGTGACAAGTTTAATTCTGCCTCTTGACCAGATGTTTTACAAGGCTGTTCCATTTTCTTCTACAAATACCTCTAACTGGGAAAATAAATTACAGATGACTGTGAAAAACTGAAGAGAACTAAAAGGTATGAAAAGAGAAAGTGATAATACTCTTTATTCACAGGTGTAAGGGTTCTTTCTTGAAAGAACAGATGAAAAGCTGCAGCCCAGATTAAACTTCCCTGGTAACAGTTGGCTTCAGCAAGACTTGGGACTTAAATTCAGCAAGCCCTGATTATAGTTAGACCTATGCCTGTGCAGTTCAGTCGATCAGGGGCTGAATAAGACTTCAGGACGTGAGCGGTTCTGCAGTCTACGTGACACAGGGTGTTCTGAGCTTAAGGTAAATTCACTCTAGAACAGTTTCTAGCCCACACTGAAGAGAAGCAGCATCACCATGCATTGTCTGGTTAATCTGTTTTGTCTCATGTATTGTAAAGGAAACATACGTGCTCAGAACTATACTGAAAAATGGCAGCTAACAGGTACAGAGCCTGAAAATATTCCTGCCAAACGGTTGTTGAGCATTTCACTGCTTGCTTAAAAACTGTAGATGCCCAGCAGTTATAAAGGGCAGTTTCATACAGGACTTAAGCATCACTGAGCTAACAAACAGGGTGCACTGGTGCCTTTTTCAGCCTGAGGGCAGTAATTGAGAACTATGAATCGCCCTCTGTGTTCCTTCCCCTCACTCACTGGTCTAGGTTAAATGTCCGTTAACTGTATCCCCATGGAAAATGTTATGCGCCAGGAATGGAAATGCACAGCAGCGATAGTCCCATGCAGCTGATGGAGTGATTAAAAGTTGATAGGTCCCTTCTGCTGCTGCATCTCAAAAAAGGGAAGATGCCTCTTTTTCCTTAGAGCACCTTATCTCTGCTGCTGCTTCTGGGTTGGAGAAGGATGGATGCTCTTTCTGCTGTTGGCATTGCTTGAGGTGCTCTGGAATAGGAGACCGATTGCTCTTTCCATCATTGGACCCCCGGAGAACCAGATTTTCTCTTCCACATTTCTGGAAAAGACTATCCATCCAAAGTGGAATTACAACGGAAATGTGGGCTTGATGCTGGCCCCTCTCAGGTTCACAGGCTCCCTGACCCATGGTAGCTTCCCTGTTGAGCTGTCCAGGAGCCCAGAAAGCATGCAAACTGCTGAAAGAGAAAGTCAAGTAAGCCCAAAGGGGAGGCAGGCAGCTTGGGATCACGCTTGGCTTCTGTCCAAGCCAATGTGCTGCTCAGCAACCTGTCAATTACAGTTTGGGGGGGTTTTCCCAATGGAGAAATTTTATGACAGAGATTTCCAGCCAGCTCTGCTCTGTGTTGCTATCGCTGCTCCAAATGACAAAGGCAACGAGGCCCAGAGACCCTCGCACAGGGATGGCGCAGGGCCCTGGGAGACCTGGCATTACAGCGGGTCTGCAGTCCTGGCTGCCAGTGCCCAACCATGAATACGCTTCCGAAATGTCAGCTACTCCCTCCAGAATTAAGCATGCGTATTCCCTCCAGTGTGACTGCCAAACAGTGCACCTGCCTTGCCAGGGACTTTAAATGATGGGGTTTATGCAACACTGTAGTCCTCTGATTAAGAGTTGTGCTTCTTACTAGAGTCCATTAGAGTCAATATTCTTTGAATTTTAGAGGAAAGTGAATTTTCCTGCTATTTTTTTCACAAAGAAGTACATGCTTTCTTTATTAAACACCCGGTTGTTTAGTAACTTGCACTTGTTAACTTAGCTGACTGAAATGCATTTACAGCTAAGCTGGACAATGGTGTCCATCTGAAGTACACGGAACTACCAAAATTTCTGGGTCCAAAACTACTACCAGTGAAGCCAGTCTCATAAAAGGATTTGGGACATTGCTCCTGATGAGTAATATTCTTGAAGTGTTACTGTGACTTGGCTGGCTCAGTTTAAGCAACAAATCAATTATCAAGTTACTTCTTTACGTTGCAACTCCCCATGTACTAGTGTTTCCATATATCAGAAAGTGAAAAATGATGAAAACATGAAGCTTGTGCTTAGTGCATGTTTTTCACCTTCTTGTGGTATTTAGATGTAGATATTACAAAGAAAATTAACTATAACCTAAGTAGTAACTTGACCTTCTAAACTGAAGAGCCTATAATGATGCTGTTTTCCAGATCAGTTGGAGCTGATTTTTATTGTGCTTTCCTGTTAAACACTGATTATGGTCTTAGAGCTATCACAGATAAAAACTGCCATTGCCTCAAAGAGATCAAAGCATTAAAAAAAAAAAAGTGCAGATAAGAAAAAATGCACTGAGAAACCCATGTTTGTTTAGAAATACTGGTCAAGCTTCTTTGCTGCACCAGACTGCTGTTCAGTACAACTTTTGGGGAGAAGGCAGCCAAGATAAGCAGGGAAGCTATCACAGCTTTGTGATTTTCTGCTCATCCTCCTGTTTCAGTTCAAGATGGATTGCAGGACATCTTGTCAAAGGTTGAAACTGAAGTCACCCTTTTTAAGACCAAAGAGACAATAATGATCAGATGGGCTTGCCTACCATATAATACAATCCAAATATCTGTCCCTGTTAATTTCCATGACAAGGATGTCTTGCAATAGGCAGAGGTTGGTACACCCTAGGCATGTAAGAGCAAGACTCAGCAGTCCACAGCCTGAAGCAGGTGGAGAGCTACTGATCTCCAGCTTGAAGCGTCCCCTTTTGAAAGGGCCTTTCCACAGAAGTTACAGGAAGCCTACACCTATGTACCCAGGCTACACGCTTCAATTCAGGAGGAAGGAATCCAGGTCACGGTCACTTCTGTTGCAGAGACAAGCTCTCTTGCTATTTAAAATTCTACAGACTTTCTCCACCTTCGTTTCTTGCTTCTTCGCTTTCACCTCCAGATTTTACTTGGGATTATTTCACTTTTCTTCAGAACATCTGTTCTGCTGCTTCCAATTCTCTTTGGCACTTTTTTCTGAGACTTGAAGGACACAATGGTCTGAGCTGAATCTTTCTCATTAAGTGTCAGCTTACACAGAGCCACACCATGAAAATTACTCTCATTCAGATCTACATTAGAAACAGGATTAAACACCACACAGATCTCTGCTGCTGTCCACCTGGTCCTGAGATACCTGGTACTCTTGCCCTTGTACAGGCACAGCATACAAGCAGCTAGGTGTTGTCTTTCCTTATCCCATTTGTATCCTGTGCCTCTCCTACAACAGCCCCAATGAGCGGTGCACTCTCAAGTTGCACTTCCATGAGATGAGTCGAGTCAGTCACCTTTTTCCTGCAGCTCCTGGCCAAGTGCTCCTGCCTCTTTTCTCACACTGGGCTCTGCCCTGAGCTGATTCGACCCACCAATCTGGCAGAAAATTAACCAAAAAAAGTGCTTGTGAACACTGCATTGAGCGCAAAGGGGATGTAAAAGCACAGGGAAGCTCAGGACGGCAGCAAGCCGCTCGGCTTCCTGTTCATCGTGTGTCGTGTCGCCCCCCCCCCCCCCCGAAAAGGCACAGCAAAGCACCCGCACAACGGGGAACGCCGGGGAAGGGGGGTGCGGGCTTTTCCTCCAGTATAAACAGGCTCGTTTCCAGGGTCGTCACCGGCCCTTCTCGCC